>NC_062240.1:5622389-5933911 GCF_905475465.1 Pieris napi | reverse complement strand
CTCTCAAAAGAGCTCCAGCACTAAGGCTATGTCAGGGACTGCGCTTGATTTGTGTTAAAAAAACACATCTTTCGGGACAGCGCCCGTTGTACTCATAAAAGAGCACCAGCACTAAGGCTGTCAGGACTATGCCTGATATGTGTTAAAAAAACACATCTTTCAAGTCAGCACCCGTAACACTCTCAAAAGAGCTCCAGCACTAAGGCTGTGTCAGGGACTGCGCCTGATTAATGTTCATTCAGGTCAGCACCCGTAACACTCTCAAAAGAGCTCCAGCACTAAGGCTGTGTCAGGGACTGCGCTTGATTTGTGTTAAAAAAACACATCTTTCGGGACAGCGCCCGTTGTACTCATAAAAGAGCACCAGCACTAAGGCTGTCAGGACTATGCCTGATATGTGTTAAAAAAACACATCTTTCAAGTCAGCACCCATAACACTCTCAAAAGAGCTCCAGCACTAAGGCTGTGTCAGGGACTGCGCCTGATTAATGTTCATTCAGGTCAGCACCCGTAACACTCTCAAAAGAGCTCCAGCACTAAGGCTGTGTCAGGGACTGCGCTTGATTTGTGTTAAAAAAACACATCTTTCGGGACAGCGCCCGTTGTACTCATAAAAGAGCACCAGCACTAAGGCTATCAGGACTATGCCTGATATGTGTTAAAAAAACACATCTTTCAAGTCAGCACCCGTAACACTCTCAAAAGAGCTCCAGCACTAAGGCTGTGTCAGGGACTGCGCCTGATTAATGTTCATTCAGGTCAGCACCCGTAACACTCTCAAAAGAGCTCCAGCACTAAGGCTATGTCAGGGACTGCGCTTGATTTGTGTTAAAAAAACACATCTTTCGGGACAGCGCCCGTTGTACTCATAAAAGAGCACCAGCACTAAGGCTGTCAGGACTATGCCTGATATGTGTTAAAAAAACACATCTTTCAAGTCAGCACCCGTAACACTCTCAAAAGAGCTCCAGCACTAAGGCTGTGTCAGGGACTGCGCCTGATTAATGTTCATTCAGGTCAGCACCCGTAACACTCTCAAAAGAGCTCCAGCACTAAGGCTGTGTCAGGGACTGCGCTTGATTTGTGTTAAAAAAACACATCTTTCGGGACAGCGCCCGTTGTACTCATAAAAGAGCACCAGCACTAAGGCTGTCAGGACTATGCCTGATATGTGTTAAAAAAACACATCTTTCAAGTCAGCACCCATAACACTCTCAAAAGAGCTCCAGCACTAAGGCTGTGTCAGGGACTGCGCCTGATTTGTGTTCTTTCAGGTCAGCATCCATAACACTCTTAAAAGAGCTCCAGCACTAAGGCTGTGTCAGGGGCTGCGCCTGATTTGTGTTCTTTCAACACATCTTTCAGGTTTGCACCCATAACACTCTCAAAAGAGCTCCAGCGCTAAGGCTGACGGGACTGCGCCTGATTTATGTTATTTCAACATATCTTTCAGGCCAGAACCCGTATTACACTCTCAAAAGAGCTCCAGCACTAAGGCTGACGGGGCTTCGCCTGATTTGTGTTCTTTCAACACATCTTTCAGGTTTGCACCCATAACACTCTCAAAAGAGCTCCAGCACTAAGGCTGTGTCAGGGACTGCACCTGATTTGTGTTCTTTCAGGTCAGCATCCATAACACTCTTAAAAGAGCTCCAGCACTAAGGCTGTGTCAGGGACTGCGCCTGATTTGTGTTCTTTCAACACATCTTTCAGGTTTGCACCCATAACACTCTCAAAAGAGCTCCAGCACTAAGGCTGTGTCAGGGACTGCACCTGATTTGTGTTCTTTCAGGTCAGCATCCATAACACTCTCAAAAGAGCTCCAGCACTAAGGCTGACGGGGCTTCCCCTGATTTATGTTATTTCAACATATCTTTCAGGTAGGCTCCCGTAACGCACCTGTAACACACTCTCAAAAGAGCTCCAGCATTAAGGCTGACGGGGCTTCGCCTGATTTATGTTATTTCAACATATCTTTCAGGCCAGAACCCGTAACACACTCTCAAAAGAGCTCCAGCACTAAGGCTGACGGGACTGCGCCTGATTTATGTTATTTCAACATATCTTTCAGGCTAGAACCCGTAACACACTCTCGAAAGAGCTCCAGCACTAAGGCTGACAGGACTGCGCCTGATTTATGTTATTTCAACATATCTTTCAGGCCAGAACCCGTAACACACTCTCAAAAGAACTCCAGCACTAAGGCTGACGGGACTGCGCCTGATTTATGTTATTTCAACATATCTTTCAGGCCAGAACCCGTAACACACTCTCGAAAGAGCTCCAGCACTAAGGCTGACGGGGCTTCGCCTGATTTATGTTATTTCAACATATCTTTCAGGTAGGCACCCGTAACACACTCTCAAAAGAGCTCCAGCACTAAGGCTGTGTCAGGGACTGCGCCTGATTTGTGTTCTTTCAGGTCAGCATCCATAACACTCTCAAAAGAGCTCCAGCACTAAGGCTGACGGGGCTTCCCCTGATTTATGTTATTTTAACATATCTTTCAGGCCAGAACCCGTAACACACTCTCGAAAGAGCTCCAGCACTAAGGCTGACGGGGCTTCGCCTAATTTATGTTATTTCAACATATCTTTCAGGTAGGCACCCGTAACACACTCTCAAAAGAGCTCCAGCACTAAGGCTGACGGGGCTTCGCCTGATTTATGTTATTTCAACATATCTTTCAGGTAGGCACCCGTAACACACTCTCAAAAGAGCTCCAGCACTAAGGCTGACGGGGCTTCGCCTGATTTATGTTATTTCAACATATCTTTCAGGTAGGCACCCGTAACACACTCTCAAAAGAGCTCCAGCACTAAGGCTGTGTCAGGGACTGCGCCTGATTTGTGTTCTTTCAGGTCAGCATCCATAACACTCTCAAAAGAGCTTCAGCACTAAGGCTGACGGGGCTTCCCCTGATTTATGTTATTTTAACATATCTTTCAGGTAGGCACCCGTAACACACTCTCAAAAGAGCTCCAGCACTAAGGCTGACGGGGCTTCCCCTGATTTATGTTATTTTAACATATCTTTCAGGTAGGCACCCGTAACACACTCTCAAAAGAGCTCCAGCACTAAGGCTGACGGGACTGCGCCTGATTTATGTTATTTCAACATATCTTTCAGGCCAGAACCCGTAACACTCTCAAAAGAGCTCCAGCACTAAGGCTGACGGGGCTTCGCCTGATTTATGTTATTTCAACATATCTTTCAGGTAGGCACCCGTAACACACTCTCAAAAGAGCTCCAGCACTAAGGCTGTGTCAGGGACTGCGCCTGATTTGTGTTCTTTCAGGCCAGAACCCGTAACACTCTCAAAAGAGCTCCAGCACTAAGGCTGACGGGGCTTCCCCTGATTTATGTTATTTTAACATATCTTTCAGGTAGGCACCCGTAACACACTCTCAAAAGAGCTCCAGCACTAAGGCTGACGGGGCTTCCCCTGATTTATGTTATTTTAACATATCTTTCAGGTAGGCACCCGTAACACACTCTCAAAAGAGCTCCAGCACTAAGGCTGACGGGGCTTCGCCTGATTTATGTTATTTCAACATATCTTTCAGGTAGGCACCCGTAACACACTCTCAAAAGAGCTCCAGCACTAAGGCTGTGTCAGGGACTGCGCCTGATTTGTGTTCTTTCAGGTCAGCATCCATAACACTCTCAAAAGAGCTTCAGCACTAAGGCTGACGGGGCTTCCCCTGATTTATGTTATTTTAACATATCTTTCAGGTAGGCACCCGTAACACACTCTCAAAAGAGCTCCAGCACTAAGGCTGACGGGGCTTCCCCTGATTTATGTTATTTTAACATATCTTTCAGGTAGGCACCCGTAACACACTCTCAAAAGAGCTCCAGCACTAAGGCTGACGGGACTGCGCCTGATTTATGTTATTTCAACATATCTTTCAGGCCAGAACCCGTAACACACTCTCAAAAGAGCTCCAGCACTAAGGCTGACGGGGCTTCGCCTGATTTATGTTATTTCAACATATCTTTCAGGTAGGCACCCGTAACACACTCTCAAAAGAGCTCCAGCACTAAGGCTGACGGGGCTTCGCCTGATTTATGTTATTTCAACATATCTTTCAGGTAGGCACCCGTAACACACTCTCAAAAGAGCTCCAGCACTAAGGCTGTGTCAGGGACTGCGCCTGATTTGTGTTCTTTCAGGTCAGCATCCATAACACTCTCAAAAGAGCTTCAGCACTAAGGCTGACGGGGCTTCCCCTGATTTATGTTATTTTAACATATCTTTCAGGTAGGCACCCGTAACACACTCTCAAAAGAGCTCCAGCACTAAGGCTGACGGGGCTTCCCCTGATTTATGTTATTTTAACATATCTTTCAGGTAGGCACCCGTAACACACTCTCAAAAGAGCTCCAGCACTAAGGCTGACGGGACTGCGCCTGATTTATGTTATTTCAACATATCTTTCAGGCCAGAACCCGTAACACTCTCAAAAGAGCTCCAGCACTAAGGCTGACGGGGCTTCGCCTGATTTATGTTATTTCAACATATCTTTCAGGTAGGCACCCGTAACACACTCTCAAAAGAGCTCCAGCACTAAGGCTGTGTCAGGGACTGCGCCTGATTTGTGTTCTTTCAGGCCAGAACCCGTAACACTCTCAAAAGAGCTCCAGCACTAAGGCTGACGGGGCTTCCCCTGATTTATGTTATTTTAACATATCTTTCAGGTAGGCACCCGTAACACACTCTCAAAAGAGCTCCAGCACTAAGGCTGACGGGGCTTCCCCTGATTTATGTTATTTTAACATATCTTTCAGGTAGGCACCCGTAACACACTCTCAAAAGAGCTCCAGCACTAAGGCTGACGGGACTGCGCCTGATTTATGTTATTTCAACATATCTTTCAGGCCAGAACCCGTAACACTCTCAAAAGAGCTCCAGCACTAAGGCTGACGGGGCTTCGCCTGATTTATGTTATTTCAACATATCTTTCAGGTAGGCACCCGTAACACACTCTCAAAAGAGCTCCAGCACTAAGGCTGTGTCAGGGACTGCGCCTGATTTGTGTTCTTTCAGGTCAGCATCCATAACACTCTCAAAAGAGCTCCAGCACTAAGGCTGACGGGGCTTCCCCTGATTTATGTTATTTTAACATATCTTTCAGGTAGGCACCCGTAACACACTCTCAAAAGAGCTCCAGCACTAAGGCTGACGGGGCTTCCCCTGATTTATGTTATTTTAACATATCTTTCAGGTAGGCACCCGTAACACACTCTCAAAAGAGCTCCAGCACTAAGGCTGACGGGACTGCGCCTGATTTATGTTATTTCAACATATCTTTCAGGCCAGAACCCGTAACACTCTCAAAAGAGCTCCAGCACTAAGGCTGACGGGGCTTTGCCTGATTTATGTTATTTCAACATATCTTTCAGGTAGGCACCCGTAACACACTCTCAAAAGAGCTCCAGCACTAAGGCTGACGGGACTGCGCCTGATTTATGTTATTTCAGGTTTGCACCCATAACACTCTGTAAACATAAGTTTCCCAAAGAAAATTTAAATAGAGATTAAAAATTAAAAAAAAATACAATAAAATACTTACATGCTTATGCGGCCTCTCCTGACCGTGCACCGCCCTCGGATGCACTGGTGATCTCTTCTTCAGGAGAACGGCATCTTGCTCGCCATAGTCACCAATATGTGGTTCGTGTGTTCTTGAAGAAGCAGAAGGATCAGTACACGCAGTTAAAGGCTCACCAATTTCATCGGGGTATTCGTCATCGCAATCTGTGCAAAAGTAATCCTGTTAGTTCATCACGACGACATTTCGTTAGTGCCTAGTCTATCATACATCACGCATCCAAGGCCCTCATACAAAATCGCACTATCACAATATTAGTTAACACTTCACTTTTAAAAACCACCGAATTAAAATAAAACAAAACGTACTCACAGTATGCGGCCTCAACACCAACCACTTGTCTTGTCAACGTCCGAGCAACAACAGAGCACGTGGCACACTGAGGCCCTTCTTTTATAGAAGGCGGGTGGGGATCGAAACCACCCACTATGATTTCTGCTTATATCTATTTATTTATTCAGCTTACAACATCACACACAGTACAAAATCTACTAATTATTTTACGAAATCTTACATCTTAAATGTGTGACAATTAATGTAAACATAAGTTTCCCAAAGAAAATTTAAATAGAAATTAAAAATTTAAAAAAAATACAATAAAATACTTACATGCTTATGCGGCCTCTCCTGACCGTGCACCGTCCTGGTGCACTGGTGATCTCTTCTTCGTGAGAACGGCATCTTGTTCGCCATTGTCACCAATATGTGGTTCGTGTGTTCTTGAAGAAGCAGAAGGATCAGTACACGCAGTTAAAGGCTCACCAATTTCATCGGGGTATTCGTCATCGCAATCTGTGCAAAAGTAATCCTGTTAGTTAATCACGACGACATTTCTTTAGTGCCTAGTCTATCATACATCACGCATCCAAGGCCCTCATACAAAATCGCACTATCACAATATTAGTTAACACTTCACTTTTAAAAACCACCGAATTAAAATAAAACAAAACGTACTCACAGTATGCGGCCTCAACACCAACCACTTATTAGTTTCCCAAAGAAAATTTAAATAGAAATTAAAAATTTAAAAAAAATACAATAAAATACTTACATGCTTATGCGGCCTCTCCTGACCGTGCACCGTCCTCGGATGCACTGGTGATCTCTTCTACAGGAGAACGGCATCTTGCTCGCCATAGTCACCAATATGTGGTTCGTGTGTTCTTGAGGAAGCAGAAGGATCAGTACACGCAGCTAAGGGCACACCAACGTCTTCGGGGTATTCGTCATCGCAATCTGTGCAAAAGTAATCCTGTTAGTTAATCACGACGACATTTCGTTAGTGCCTAGTCTATCATACATCACGCATCCAAGGCCCTCATACAAAATCGCACTATCACAATATTAGTTAACACTTCACTTTTAAAAACCACCGAATTAAAATAAAACAAAACGTACTCACAGTATGCGGCCTCAACACCAACCACTTGTCTTGTCAACGTCCGAGCAACAACAGAGCACGTGGCACACTGAGGCCCTTCTTTTATAGAAGGCGGGTGGGGATCGAAACCACCCACTATGATTTCTGCTTATATTTATTTATTTTTTAACCTTACAACATCACACACAGTACAAAATCTACTAATTATTTTACGAAATCTTACATCTTAAATGTGTGACAATTACTGTAAACGTAAGTTTCACAAAAAGAAAAAGAAAAATAATAATTAAATAAAAATACAATTCAAATACTTACATACAATACGTATACGGCCTCTCCTGACCGTGCACCGTCCTCGGATTCACTGGTGATCTCTTCTTCGTGAGAACGGCATCTTGTTCGCCATTGTCACCAATATGTGGTTCGTGTGTTATTGAAGAAGCAGAAGGATCAGTACACGCAGTTAAAGGCTCACCAATTTCATCGGGGTATTCGTCATCGCAATCTGTGCAAAAGTAATCCTGTTAGTTAATCACGACGACATTTCGTTAGTGCCTAGTCTATCATACATCACGCATCCAAGGCCCTCATACAAAATCGCACTATCACAATATTAGTTAACACTTCACTTTTAAAAACCACCGAATTAAAATAAAACAAAACGTACTCACAGTATGCGGCCTCAACACCAACCACTTGTCTTGTCAACGTCCGAGCAACAACAGAGCACGTGGCACACTGAGGCCCTTCTTTTATAGAAGGCGGGTGGGGATCGAAACCACCCACTATGATTTCTGCTTATATCTATTTATTTATTAAGCTTACAACATCACACACAGTACAAAATCTACTAATTATTTTACGAAATCTTACATCTTAAATGTGTGACAATTAATGTAAACATAAGTTTCCCAAAGAAAATTTAAATAGAAATTAAAAATTAAAAAAAAATACAATAAAATACTTACATGCTTATGCGGCCTCTCCTGACCGTGCACCGTCCTGGTGCACTGGTGATCTCTTCTTCGTGAGAACGGCATCTTGTTCGCCATTGTCACCAATATGTGGTTCGTGTGTTCTTGAAGAAGCAGAAGGATCAGTACACGCAGTTAAAGGCTCACCAATTTCATCGGGGTATTCGTCATCGCAATCTGTGCAAAAGTAATCCTGTTAGTTAATCACGACGACATTTCGTTAGTGCCTAGTCTATCATACATCACGCATCCAAGGCCCTCATACAAAATCGCACTATCACAATATTAGTTAACACTTCACTTTTAAAAACCACCGAATTAAAATAAAACAAAACGTACTCACAGTATGCGGCCTCAACACCAACCACTTGTCTTGTCAACGTCCGAGCAACAACAGAGCACGTGGCACACTGAGGCCCTTCTTTTATAGAAGGCGGGTGGGGATCGAAACCACCCACTATGATTTCTGCTTATATCTATTTATTTATTAAGCTTACAACATCACACACAGTACAAAATCTACTAATTATTTTACGAAATCTTACATCTGAAATGAGTGACAATTAATGTAAACATAAGTTTCCCAAAGAAAATTTAAATAGAAATTAAAAATTTAAAAAAAATACAATAAAATACTTACATGCTTATGCGGCCTCTCCTGACCGTGCACCGTCCTGGTGCACTGGTGATCTCTTCTTCGTGAGAACGGCATCTTGTTCGCCATTGTCACCAATATGTGGTTCGTGTGTTCTTGAAGAAGCAGAAGGATCAGTACACGCAGCTAAGGGCACACCAACGTCATCGGGGTATTCGTCATCGCAATCTGTGCAAAAGTAATCCTGTTAGTTAATCACGACGACATTTCGTTAGTGCCTAGTCTATCATACATCACGCATCCAAGGCCCTCATACAAAATCGCACTATCACAATATTAGTTAACACTTCACTTTTAAAAACCACCGAATTAAAATAAAACAAAACGTACTCACAGTATGCGGCCTCAACACCAACCACTTGTCTTGTCAACGTCCGAGCAACAACAGAGCACGTGGCACACTGAGGCCCTTCTTTTATAGAAGGCGGGTGGGGATCGAAACCACCCACTATGATTTCTGCTTATATTTATTTATTTTTTAACCTTACAACATCACACACAGTACAAAATCTACTAATTATTTTACGAAATCTTACATCTGAAATGAGTGACAATTAATGTAAACATAAGTTTCCCAAAGAAAATTTAAATAGAAATTAAAAATTTAAAAAAAATACAATAAAATACTTACATGCTTATGCGGCCTCTCCTGACCGTGCACCGTCCTGGTGCACTGGTGATCTCTTCTTCGTGAGAACGGCATCTTGTTCGCCATTGTCACCAATATGTGGTTCGTGTGTTCTTGAAGAAGCAGAAGGATCAGTACACGCAGTTAAAGGCTCACCAATTTCATCGGGGTATTCGTCATCGCAATCTGTGCAAAAGTAATCCTGTTAGTTAATCACGACGACATTTCGTTAGTGCCTAGTCTATCATACATCACGCATCCAAGGCCCTCATACAACATCGCACTATCACAAATTTAGTTAAAACACTTCACTTTCAAAAACCACCGAATAAAAATAACACAGAACGTACTCACAGTATGCGGCCTCGACACCAGCCCCTTGTCTTGTCAACGTCCGAGCAACAACAGAGCGCGTGGCACACTGAGGCCTTTCTTTTATAGAAGGCAGGTGGGGATCGAAACCACCCACTATGATTTCTGCTTATATTTATTTATTTATTAAGCTTACAACATCACACACAGTACAAAATCTACTAATTATTTTACGAAATCTTACATCTGAAATGAGTGACAATTAATGTAAACATAAGTTTCCCAAAGAAAATTTAAATAGAAATTAAAAATTTAAAAAAATACAATAAAATACTTACATGCTTATGCGGCCTCTCCTGACCGTGCACCGTCCTCGGATGCACTGGTGATCTCTTCTACAGGAGAACGGCATCTTGCTCGCCATAGTCACCAATATGTGGTTCGTGTGTTCTTGAGGAAGCAGAAGGATCAGTACACGCAGCTAAGGGCACACCAACGTCATCGGGGTATTCGTCATCGCAATCTGTGCAAAAGTAATCCTGTTAGTTAATCACGACGACATTTCGTTAGTGCCTAGTCTATCATACATCACGCATCCAAGGCCCTCATACAAAATCAGACTATCACAATATTAGTTAACACTTCACTTTTAAAAACCACCGAATTAAAATAAAACAAAACGTACTCACAGTATGCGGCCTCAACACCAACCACTTGTCTTGTCAACGTCCGAGCAACAACAGAGCACGTGGCACACTGAGGCCCTTCTTTTATAGAAGGCGGGTGGGGATCGAAACCACCCACTATGATTTCTGCTTATATCTATTTATTTATTAAGCTTACAACATCACACACAGTACAAAATCTACTAATTATTTTACGAAATCTTACATCTGAAATGAGTGACAATTAATGTAAACATAAGTTTCCCAAAGAAAATTTAAATAGAAATTAAAAATTTAAAAAAAATACAATAAAATACTTACATGCTTATGCGGCCTCTCCTGACCGTGCACCGTCCTCGGATGCACTGGTGATCTCTTCTACAGGAGAACGGCATCTTGCTCGCCATAGTCACCAATATGTGGTTCGTGTGTTCTTGAGGAAGCAGAAGGATCAGTACACGCAGCTAAGGGCACACCAACGTCATCGGGGTATTCGTCATCGCAATCTGTGCAAAAGTAATCCTGTTAGTTAATCACGACGACATTTCGTTAGTGCCTAGTCTATCATACATCACGCATCCAAGGCCCTCATACAAAATCGCACTATCACAATATTAGTTAACACTTCACTTTTAAAAACCACCGAATTAAAATAAAACAAAACGTACTCACAGTATGCGGCCTCAACACCAACCACTTGTCTTGTCAACGTCCGAGCAACAACAGAGCGCGTGGCACACTGAGGCCCTTCTTTTAAAGAAGGCGGGTGGGGATCGAAACCACCCACTATGATTTCTGCTTATATCTATTTATTTATTGAGCTTACAACATCACACACAGTACAAAATCTAAAATTATTTTACGAAATCTTACATCTGAAATGTGTGACAATTAATGTAAACATAAGTTTCCCAAAGAAAATTTAAATAGAAATTAAAAATTAATAAAAATACAATTAAAATACTTACATGCTTATACGGCCTCTTCTGACCGTGCACCGTCCTCGGATGCACTGGTGATCTCTTCTTCAGGAGAACGGCATCTTGCTCGCCATAGTCACCAATATGTGGTTCGTGTGTTCTTGAGGAAGCAGAAAGATCAGTACACGCAGCTAAGGGCACACCAACGTCATCGGGGTATTCGTCATCGCAATCTGTGCAAAAGTAATCCTGTTAGTTAATCACGACGACATTTCGTTAGTGCCTAGTCTATCATACATCACGCATCCAAGGCCCTCATACAACATCGCACTATCACAAATTTAGTTAAAACACTTCACTTTCAAAAACCACCGAATAAAAATAACACAGAACGTACTCACAGTATGCGGCCTCGACACCAGCCACTTGTCTTGTCAACGTCCGAGCAACAACAGAGCGCGTGGCACACTGAGGCCTTTCTTTTATAGAAGGCGGGTGGGGATCGAAACCACCCACTATGATTTCTGCTTATATTTATTTATTTATTAAGCTTACAACATCACACACAGTACAAAATCTACTAATTATTTTACGAAATCTTACATCTGAAATGAGTGACAATTAATGTAAACATAAGTTTCCCAAAGAAAATTTAAATAGAAATTAAAAATTTAAAAAAAATACAATAAAATACTTACATGCTTATGCGGCCTCTCCTGACCGTGCACCGTCCTCGGATGCACTGGTGATCTCTTCTACAGGAGAACGGCATCTTGCTCGCCATAGTCACCAATATGTGGTTTGTGTGTTCTTGAAGAAGCAGAAGGATCAGTACACGCAGTTAAAGGCTCACCAATTTCATCGGGGTATTCGTCATCGCAATCTGTGCAAAAATCCTGTTAGTTAATCACGACGACATTTCGTTAGTGCCTAGTCTATCATACATCACGCATCCAAGGCCCTCATACAAAATCGCACTATCACAATATTAGTTAACACTTCACTTTTAAAAACCACCGAATTAAAATAAAACAAAACGTACTCACAGTATGCGGCCTCAACACCAACCACTTGTCTTGTCAACGTCCGAGCAACAACAGAGCACGTGGCACACTGAGGCCCTTCTTTTATAGAAGGCGGGTGGGGATCGAAACCACCCACTATGATTTCTGCTTATATCTATTTATTTATTAAGCTTACAACATCACACACAGTACAAAATCTACTAATTATTTTACGAAATCTTACATCTTAAATGTGTGACAATTAATGTAAACATAAGTTTCCCAAAGAAAATTTAAATAGAAATTAAAAATTTAAAAAAAATACAATAAAATACTTACATGCTTATGCGGCCTCTCCTGACCGTGCACCGTCCTGGTGCACTGGTGATCTCTTCTTCGTGAGAACGGCATCTTGTTCGCCATTGTCACCAATATGTGGTTCGTGTGTTCTTGAAGAAGCAGAAGGATCAGTACACGCAGTTAAAGGCTCACCAATTTCATCGGGGTATTCGTCATCGCAATCTGTGCAAAAGTAATCCTGTTAGTTAATCACGACGACATTTCGTTAGTGCCTAGTCTATCATACATCACGCATCCAAGGCCCTCATACAAAATCGCACTATCACAATATTAGTTAACACTTCACTTTTAAAAACCACCGAATTAAAATAAAACAAAACGTACTCACAGTATGCGGCCTCAACACCAACCACTTGTCTTGTCAACGTCCGAGCAACAACAGAGCACGTGGCACACTGAGGCCCTTCTTTTATAGAAGGCGGGTGGGGATCGAAACCACCCACTATGATTTCTGCTTATATCTATTTATTTATTAAGCTTACAACATCACACACAGTACAAAATCTACTAATTATTTTACGAAATCTTACATCTGAAATGAGTGACAATTAATGTAAACATAAGTTTCCCAAAGAAAATTTAAATAGAAATTAAAAATTTAAAAAAAATACAATAAAATACTTACATGCTTATGCGGCCTCTCCTGACCGTGCACCGTCCTGGTGCACTGGTGATCTCTTCTTCGTGAGAACGGCATCTTGTTCGCCATTGTCACCAATATGTGGTTCGTGTGTTCTTGAAGAAGCAGAAGGATCAGTACACGCAGCTAAGGGCACACAAACGTCATCGGGGTATTCGTCATCGCAATCTGTGCAAAAGTAATCCTGTTAGTTAATCACGACGACATTTCGTTAGTGCCTAGTCTATCATACATCACGCATCCAAGGCCCTCATACAACATCGCACTATCACAAATTTAGTTAAAACACTTCACTTTCAAAAACCACCGAATAAAAATAACACAGAACGTACTCACAGTATGCGGCCTCGACACCAGCCACTTGTCTTGTCAACGTCCGAGCAACAACAGAGCACGTGGCACACTGAGGCCCTTCTTTTATAGAAGGCGGGTGGGGATCGAAACCACCCACTATGATTTCTGCTTATATCTATTTATTTATTAAGCTTACAACATCACACACAGTACAAAATCTACTAATTATTTTACGAAATCTTACATCTGAAATGAGTGACAATTAATGTAAACATAAGTTTCCCAAAGAAAATTTAAATAGAAATTAAAAATTTAAAAAAATACAATAAAATACTTACATGCTTATGCGGCCTCTCCTGACCGTGCACCGTCCTCGGATGCACTGGTGATCTCTTCTACAGGAGAACGGCATCTTGCTCGCCATAGTCACCAATATGTGGTTCGTGTGTTCTTGAGGAAGCAGAAGGATCAGTACACGCAGCTAAGGGCACACCAACGTCATCGGGGTATTCGTCATCGCAATCTGTGCAAAAGTAATCCTGTTAGTTAATCACGACGACATTTCGTTAGTGCCTAGTCTATCATACATCACGCATCCAAGGCCCTCATACAAAATCGCACTATCACAATATTAGTTAACACTTCACTTTTAAAAACCACCGAATTAAAATAAAACAAAACGTACTCACAGTATGCGGCCTCAACACCAACCACTTGTCTTGTCAACGTCCGAGCAACAACAGAGCGCGTGGCACACTGAGGCCCTTCTTTTAAAGAAGGCGGGTGGGGATCGAAACCACCCACTATGATTTCTGCTTATATCTATTTATTTATTGAGCTTACAACATCACACACAGTACAAAATCTAAAATTATTTTACGAAATCTTACATCTGAAATGTGTGACAATTAATGTAAACATAAGTTTCCCAAAGAAAATTTAAATAGAAATTAAAAATTAATAAAAATACAATTAAAATACTTACATGCTTATACGGCCTCTTCTGACCGTGCACCGTCCTCGGATGCACTGGTGATCTCTTCTTCAGGAGAACGGCATCTTGCTCGCCATAGTCACCAATATGTGGTTCGTGTGTTCTTGAGGAAGCAGAAAGATCAGTACACGCAGCTAAGGGCACACCAACGTCATCGGGGTATTCGTCATCGCAATCTGTGCAAAAGTAATCCTGTTAGTTAATCACGACGACATTTCGTTAGTGCCTAGTCTATCATACATCACGCATCCAAGGCCCTCATACAAAATCGCACTATCACAATATTAGTTAACACTTCACTTTTAAAAACCACCGAATTAAAATAAAACAAAACGTACTCACAGTATGCGGCCTCAACACCAACCACTTGTCTTGTCAACGTCCGAGCAACAACAGAGCACGTGGCACACTGAGGCCCTTCTTTTATAGAAGGCGGGTGGGGATCGAAACCACCCACTATGATTTCTGCTTATATTTATTTATTTTTTAACCTTACAACATCACACACAGTACAAAATCTACTAATTATTTTACGAAATCTTACATCTTAAATGTGTGACAATTACTGTTAACGTAAGTTTCACAAAAAGAAAAAGAAAAATAATAATTAAATAAAAATACAATTAAAATACTTACATACGATACGTATACGGCCTCTCCTGACCGTGCACCGTCCTCGGATTCACTTGTGATCTCTTCTTCGGGAGAACGGCATCTTGCTTGCCATGGTCACTAATATGTGGTTCGTGTGTTCTTGAGGAAGCAGAAGTGTACACGCAGCTAAAGGCTCACCAACGTCATCGGGGTATTCGTCCTCGCAATCTGTGCAACATTAATCCTGTTAGTTAATCACGACGACATTTCGTTAGTGCCTAGTCTATCATACATCACGCATCCAAGGCCCTCATACAACATCGCACTATCACAAATTTAGTTAAAACACTTCACTTTCAAAAACCACCGAATAAAAATAACACAGAACGTACTCACAGTATGCGGCCTCGACACCAGCCACTTGTCTTGTCAACGTCCGAGCAACAACAGAGCGCGTGGCACACTGAGGCCTTTCTTTTATAGAAGGCAGGTGGGGATCGAAACCACCCACTATGATTTCTGCTTATATTTATTTATTTATTAAGCTTACAACATCACACACAGTACAAAATCTACTAATTATTTTACGAAATCTTACATCTGAAATGAGTGACAATTAATGTAAACGTAAGTTTCACAAAAAGAAAAATAATAATTTAAAAAAAATAATAATTAAAAAAAAATACAATTAAAATACTTACATACAATACGTATACGGCCTCTCCTGACCGTGCACCGTCCTCGGATGCACTGGTGATCTCTTCTTCGGGAGAACGGCATCTTGCTCGCCATGGTCACCAATATGTGGTTCCTGTGTTCTTGAGGAAGCAGAAGGATCAGTACACGCAGCTAAAGGCTCACCAACGTCATCGGGGTATTCGTCATCGCAATCTGTGCAAAAGTAATCCTGTTAGTTAATCACGACGACATTTCGTTAGTGCCTAGTCTATCATACATCACGCATCCAAGGCCCTCATACAAAATCGCACTATCACAATATTAGTTAACACTTCACTTTTAAAAACCACCGAATTAAAATAAAACAAAACGTACTCACAGTATGCGGCCTCAACACCAACCACTTGTCTTGTCAACGTCCGAGCAACAACAGAGCACGTGGCACACTGAGGCCCTTCTTTTATAGAAGGCGGGTGGGGATCGAAACCACCCACTATGATTTCTGCTTATATCTATTTATTTATTAAGCTTACAACATCACACACAGTACAAAATCTACTAATTATTTTAGGAAATCTTACATCTGAAATGTGTGACAATTAATGTAAACATAAGTTTCCCAAAGAAAATTTAAATAGAAATTAAAAATTTAAAAAAAATACAATAGAATACTTACATGCTTATGCGGCCTCTCCTGACCGTGCACCGTCCTCGGATGCACTGGTGATCTCTTCTACAGGAGAACGGCATCTTGCTCGCCATAGTCACCAATATGTGGTTCGTGTGTTCTTGAGGAAGCAGAAGGATCAGTACACGCAGCTAAGGGCACACCAACGTCATCGGGGTATTCGTCATCGCAATCTGTGCAAAAGTAATCCTGTTAGTTAATCACGACGACATTTCGTTAGTGCCTAGTCTATCATACATCACGCATCCAAGGCCCTCATACAAAATCGCACTATCACAATATTAGTTAACACTTCACTTTTAAAAACCACCGAATTAAAATAAAACAAAACGTACTCACAGTATGCGGCCTCAACACCAACCACTTGTCTTGTCAACGTCCGAGCAACAACAGAGCGCGTGGCACACTGAGGCCCTTCTTTTAAAGAAGGCGGGTGGGGATCGAAACCACCCACTATGATTTCTGCTTATATCTATTTATTTATTGAGCTTACAACATCACACACAGTACAAAATCTAAAATTATTTTACGAAATCTTACATCTGAAATGTGTGACAATTAATGTAAACATAAGTTTCCCAAAGAAAATTTAAATAGAAATTAAAAATTAATAAAAATACAATTAAAATACTTACATGCTTATACGGCCTCTTCTGACCGTGCACCGTCCTCGGATGCACTGGTGATCTCTTCTTCAGGAGAACGGCATCTTGCTCGCCATAGTCACCAATATGTGGTTCGTGTGTTCTTGAGGAAGCAGAAAGATCAGTACACGCAGCTAAGGGCACACCAACGTCATCGGGGTATTCGTCATCGCAATCTGTGCAAAAGTAATCCTGTTAGTTAATCACGACGACATTTCGTTAGTGCCTAGTCTATCATACATCACGCATCCAAGGCCCTCATACAAAATCGCACTATCACAATATTAGTTAACACTTCACTTTTAAAAACCACCGAATTAAAATAAAACAAAACGTACTCACAGTATGCGGCCTCAACACCAACCACTTGTCTTGTCAACGTCCGAGCAACAACAGAGCACGTGGCACACTGAGGCCCTTCTTTTATAGAAGGCGGGTGGGGATCGAAACCACCCACTATGATTTCTGCTTATATTTATTTATTTTTTAACCTTACAACATCACACACAGTACAAAATCTACTAATTATTTTACGAAATCTTACATCTTAAATGTGTGACAATTACTGTTAACGTAAGTTTCACAAAAAGAAAAAGAAAAATAATAATTAAATAAAAATACAATTAAAATACTTACATACGATACGTATACGGCCTCTCCTGACCGTGCACCGTCCTCGGATTCACTTGTGATCTCTTCTTCGGGAGAACGGCATCTTGCTTGCCATGGTCACTAATATGTGGTTCGTGTGTTCTTGAGGAAGCAGAAGTGTACACGCAGCTAAAGGCTCACCAACGTCATCGGGGTATTCGTCCTCGCAATCTGTGCAACATTAATCCTGTTAGTTAATCACGACGACATTTCGTTAGTGCCTAGTCTATCATACATCACGCATCCAAGGCCCTCATACAACATCGCACTATCACAAATTTAGTTAAAACACTTCACTTTCAAAAACCACCGAATAAAAATAACACAGAACGTACTCACAGTATGCGGCCTCGACACCAGCCACTTGTCTTGTCAACGTCCGAGCAACAACAGAGCGCGTGGCACACTGAGGCCTTTCTTTTATAGAAGGCAGGTGGGGATCGAAACCACCCACTATGATTTCTGCTTATATTTATTTATTTATTAAGCTTACAACATCACACACAGTACAAAATCTACTAATTATTTTACGAAATCTTACATCTGAAATGAGTGACAATTAATGTAAACGTAAGTTTCACAAAAAGAAAAATAATAATTTAAAAAAAATAATAATTAAAAAAAAATACAATTAAAATACTTACATACAATACGTATACGGCCTCTCCTGACCGTGCACCGTCCTCGGATGCACTGGTGATCTCTTCTTCGGGAGAACGGCATCTTGCTCGCCATGGTCACCAATATGTGGTTCCTGTGTTCTTGAGGAAGCAGAAGGATCAGTACACGCAGCTAAAGGCTCACCAACGTCATCGGGGTATTCGTCATCGCAATCTGTGCAAAAGTAATCCTGTTAGTTAATCACGACGACATTTCGTTAGTGCCTAGTCTATCATACATCACGCATCCAAGGCCCTCATACAAAATCGCACTATCACAATATTAGTTAACACTTCACTTTTAAAAACCACCGAATTAAAATAAAACAAAACGTACTCACAGTATGCGGCCTCAACACCAACCACTTGTCTTGTCAACGTCCGAGCAACAACAGAGCACGTGGCACACTGAGGCCCTTCTTTTATAGAAGGCGGGTGGGGATCGAAACCACCCACTATGATTTCTGCTTATATCTATTTATTTATTAAGCTTACAACATCACACACAGTACAAAATCTACTAATTATTTTAGGAAATCTTACATCTGAAATGTGTGACAATTAATGTAAACATAAGTTTCCCAAAGAAAATTTAAATAGAAATTAAAAATTTAAAAAAAATACAATAGAATACTTACATGCTTATGCGGCCTCTCCTGACCGTGCACCGTCCTCGGATGCACTGGTGATCTCTTCTACAGGAGAACGGCATCTTGCTCGCCATAGTCACCAATATGTGGTTCGTGTGTTCTTGAAGAAGCAGAAGGATCAGTACACGCAGTTAAAGGCTCACCAATTTCATCGGGGTATTCGTCATCGCAATCTGTGCAAAAGTAATCCTGTTAGTTAATCACGACGACATTTCGTTAGTGCCTAGTCTATCATACATCACGCATCCAAGGCCCTCATACAAAATCGCACTATCACAATATTAGTTAACACTTCACTTTTAAAAACCACCGAATTAAAATAAAACAAAACGTACTCACAGTATGCGGCCTCAACACCAACCACTTGTCTTGTCAACGTCCGAGCAACAACAGAGCGCGTGGCACACTGAGGCCCTTCTTTTATAGAAGGCGGGTGGGGATCGAAACCATCCACTATGATTTCTGCTTACATCTATTTATTTATTAAGCTTACAACATCACACACAGTACAAAATCTACTAATTATTTTACGAAATCTTACATCTTAAATGTGTGACAATTACTGTAAACGTAAGTTTCACAAAAAGAAAAATAATAATTTAAAAAAAATAATAATTAAAAAAAAATACAATTAAAATACTTACATACAATACGTATACGGCCTCTCCTGACCGTGCACCGTCCTCGGATGCACTGGTGATCTCTTCTTCGGGAGAACGGCATCTTGCTCGCCATGGTCACCAATATGTGGTTCCTGTGTTCTTGAGGAAGCAGAAGGATCAGTACACGCAGCTAAAGGCTCACCAACGTCATCGGGGTATTCGTCATCGCAATCTGTGCAAAAGTAATCCTGTTAGTTAATCACGACGACATTTCGTTAGTGCCTAGTCTATCATACATCACGCATCCAAGGCCCTCATACAAAATCGCACTATCACAATATTAGTTAACACTTCACTTTTAAAAACCACCGAATTAAAATAAAACAAAACGTACTCACAGTATGCGGCCTCAACACCAACCACTTGTCTTGTCAACGTCCGAGCAACAACAGAGCACGTGGCACACTGAGGCCCTTCTTTTATAGAAGGCGGGTGGGGATCGAAACCACCCACTATGATTTCTGCTTATATCTATTTATTTATTAAGCTTACAACATCACACACAGTACAAAATCTACTAATTATTTTACGAAATCTTACATCTGAAATGTGTGACAATAATTGTAAACATAAGTTTCCCAAAGAAAATTTAAATAGAAATTAAAAATTTAAAAAAAATACAAAAAAATACAATTAAGTACTTACATGCTTATACGGCCTCTCCTGACCGTGCACCGTCCTCGAATGCACTGGTGATCTCTTCTACAGGAGAACGGCATCTTGCTCGCCATAGTCGCCAATATGTGGTTCGTGTGTTCTTGAAGAAGCAGAAGGATCAGTACACGCAGTTAAAGGCTCACCAATTTCATCGGGGTATTCGTCATCGCAATCTGTGCAAAAGTAATTCTGTTAGTTAATCACGACGACATTTCGTTAGTGCCTAGTCTATCATACATCACGCATCCAAGGCCCTCATACAAAATCGCACTATCACAATATTAGTTAACACTTCACTTTTAAAAACCACCGAATTAAAATAAAACAAAACGTACTCACAGTATGCGGCCTCAACACCAACCACTTGTCTTGTCAACGTCCGAGCAACAACAGAGCGCGTGGCACACTGAGGCCCTTCTTTTAAAGAAGGCGGGTGGGGATCGAAACCACCCACTATGATTTCTGCTTATATCTATTTATTTATTGAGCTTACAACATCACACACAGTACAAAATCTACTAATTATTTTACGAAATCTTACATCTGAAATGTGTGACAATTAATGTAAACATAAGTTTCCCAAAGAAAATTTAAATAGAAATTAAAAATTAATAAAAATACAATTAAAATACTTACATGCTTATACGGCCTCTTCTGACCGTGCACCGTCCTCGGATGCACTGGTGATCTCTTCTTCAGGAGAACGGCATCTTGCTCGCCATAGTCACCAATATGTGGTTCGTGTGTTCTTGAAGAAGCAGAAGGATCAGTACACGCAGTTAAAGGCTCACCAATTTCATCGGGGTATTCGTCATCGCAATCTGTGCAAAAGTAATCCTGTTAGTTAATCACGACGACATTTCGTTAGTGCCTAGTCTATCATACATCACGCATCCAAGGCCCTCATACAAAATCGCACTATCACAATATTAGTTAACACTTCACTTTTAAAAACCACCGAATTAAAATAAAACAAAACGTACTCACAGTATGCGGCCTCAACACCAACCACTTGTCTTGTCAACGTCCGAGCAACAACAGAGCGCGTGGCACACTGAGGCCCTTCTTTTATAGAAGGCGGTTGGGGATCGAAACCACCCACTATGATTTCTGCTTATATCTATTTATTTATTGAGCTTACAACATCACACACAGTACAAAATCTACTAATTATTTTACGAAATCTTACATCTGAAATGTGTGACAATTAATGTAAACATAAGTTTCCCAAAGAAAATTTAAATAGAAATTAAAAATTAATAAAAATACAATTAAAATACTTACATGCTTATACGGCCTCTTCTGACCGTGCACCGTCCTCGGATGCACTGGTGATCTCTTCTTCAGGAGAACGGCATCTTGCTCGCCATAGTCACCAATATGTGGTTCGTGTGTTCTTGAAGAAGCAGAAGGATCAGTACACGCAGTTAAAGGCTCACCAATTTCATCGGGGTATTCGTCATCGCAATCTGTGCAAAAGTAATCCTGTTAGTTAATCACGACGACATTTCGTTAGTGCCTAGTCTATCATACATCACGCATCCAAGGCCCTCATACAAAATCGCACTATCACAATATTAGTTAACACTTCACTTTTAAAAACCACCGAATTAAAATAAAACAAAACGTACTCACAGTATGCGGCCTCAACACCAACCACTTGTCTTGTCAACGTCCGAGCAACAACAGAGCGCGTGGCACACTGAGGCCCTTCTTTTATAGAAGGCGGTTGGGGATCGAAACCACCCACTATGATTTCTGCTTATATCTATTTATTTATTAAGCTTACAACATCACACACAGTACAAAATCTACTAATTATTTTAGGAAATCTTACATCTGAAATGTGTGACAATTAATGTAAATATAAGTTTCCCAAAGAAAATTTAAATAGAAATTAAAAATTAATAAAAATACAATTAAAATACTTACATGCTTATACGGCCTCTTCTGACCGTGCACCGTCCTCGGATGCACTGGTGATCTCTTCTTCAGGAGAACGGCATCTTGCTCGCCATAGTCACCAATATGTGGTTCGTGTGTTCTTGAAGAAGCAGAAGGATCAGTACACGCAGTTAAAGGCTCACCAATTTCATCGGGGTATTCGTCATCGCAATCTGTGCAAAAGTAATTCTGTTAGTTAATCACGACGACATTTCGTTAGTGCCTAGTCTATCATACATCACGCATCCAAGGCCCTCATACAAAATCGCACTATCACAATAATAGTTAACACTTCACTTTTAAAAACCACCGAATTAAAATAAAACAAAACGTACTCTTAGTATGCGGCCTCAACACCAACCACTTGTCTTGTCAACGTCCGAGCAACAACAGAGCACGTGGCACACTGAGGCCCTTCTTTTATAGAAGGCGGGTGGGGATCGAAACCACCCACTATGATTTCTGCTTATATCTATTTATTTATTAAGCTTACAACATCACACACAGTACAAAATCTACTAATTATTTAACGAAATCTTACATCTGAAATGAGTGACAATTAATGTAAACATAAGTTTCCCAAAGAAAATTTAAATAGAAATTAAAAATTAATAAAAATACAATTAAAATACTTACATGCTTATACGGCCTCTTCTGACCGTGCACCGTCCTCGGATGCACTGGTGATCTCTTCTTCAGGAGAACGGCATCTTGCTCGCCATAGTCACCAATATGTGGTTCGTGTGTTCTTGAAGAAGCAGAAGGATCAGTACACGCAGTTAAAGGCTCACCAATTTCATCGGGGTATTCGTCATCGCAATCTGTGCAAAAGTATTCCTGTTAGTTAATCACGACGACATTTCGTTAGTGCCTAGTCTATCATACATCACGCATCCAAGGCCCTCATACAAAATCGCACTATCACAATATTAGTTAACACTTCACTTTTAAAAACCACCGAATTAAAATAAAACAAAACGTACTCACAGTATGCGGCCTCAACACCAACCACTTGTCTTGTCAACGTCCGAGCAACAACAGAGCGCGTGGCACACTGAGGCCCTTCTTTTAAAGAAGGCGGGTGGGGATCGAAATCACCCACTATGATTTCTGCTTATATCTCTTTATTTATTGAGCTTACAACATCACACACAGTAGAAAATCTACTAATTATTTAACGAAATCTTACATCTGAAATGAGTGACAATTAATGTAAACATAAGTTTCCCAAAGAAAATTTAAATAGAAATTAAAAATTAATAAAAATACAATTAAAATACTTACATGCTTATACGGCCTCTTCTGACCGTGCACCGTCCTCGGATGCACTGGTGATCTCTTCTTTAGGAGAACGGCATCTTGCTCGCAATAGTCACCAATATGTGGTTCGTGTGTTCTTGAAGAAGCAGAAGGATCAGTATACACAGTTAAAGGCTCACCAATTTCATCGGGGTATTCGTCATCGCAATCTGTACAAAAGTAATTCTGTTAGTTAATCACGACGACATTTCGTTAGTGCCTAGTCTATCATACATCACGCATCCAAGGCCCTCATACAAAATCGCACTATCACAATATTAGTTAACACTTCACTTTTAAAAACCACCGAATTAAAATAAAACAAAACGTACTCACAGTATGCGGCCTAAACACCAACCACTTGTCTTGTCAACGTCCGAGCAACAACAGAGCACGTGGCACACTGAGGCCCTTCTTTTATAGAAGGCGGGTGGGGATCGAAACCACCCACTATGATTTCTGCTTATATCTATTTATTTATTAAGCTTACAACATCACACACAGTACAAAATCTACTAATTATTTTAGGAAATCTTACATCTGAAATGTGTGACAATTAATGTCAACATAAGTTTCCCAAAGAAAATTTAAATAGAAATTAAAAATTAATAAAAATACAATTAAAATACTTACATGCTTATACGGCCTCTTCTGACCGTGCACCGTCCTCGGATGCACTGGTGATCTCTTCTTCAGGAGAACGGCATCTTGCTCGCCATAGTCACCAATATGTGGTTCGTGTGTTCTTGAAGAAGCAGAAGGATCAGTACACGCAGTTAAAGGCTCACCAATTTCATCGGGGTATTCGTCATCGCAATCTGTGCAAAAGTAATCCTGTTAGTTAATCACGACGACATTTCGTTAGTGCCTAGTCTATCATACATCACGCATCCAAGGCCCTCATACAAAATCGCACTATCACAATATTAGTTAACACTTCACTTTTAAAAACCACCGAATTAAAATAAAACAAAACGTACTCACAGTATGCGGCCTCAACACCAACCACTTGTCTTGTCAACGTCCGAGCAACAACAGAGCGCGTGGCACACTGAGGCCCTTCTTTTAAAGAAGGCGGGTGGGGATCGAAACCACCCACTATGATTTCTGCTTATATCTATTTATTTATTGAGCTTACAACATCACACACAGTACAAAATCTACTAATTATTTTACGAAATCTTACATCTGAAATGTGTGACAATTAATGTAAACATAAGTTTCCCAAAGAAAATTTAAATAAAGATTAAAAATTAAAAAAAAATACAATAAAATACTTACATGCTTATACGGCCTCTTCTGACCGTGCACCGTCCTCGGATGCACTGGTGATCTCTTCTTCAGGAGAACGGCATCTAGCTCGCCATAGTCACCAATATGTGGTTCGTGTGTTCTTGAAGAAGCAGAAGGATCAGTACACGCAGTTAAAGGCTCACCAATTTCATCGGGGTATTCGTCATCGCAATCTGTGCAAAAGTAATTCTGTTAGTTAATCACGACGACATTTCGTTAGTGCCTAGTCTATCATACATCACGCATCCAAGGCCCTCATACAAAATCGCACTATCACAATATTAGTTAACACTTCACTTTTAAAAACCACCGAATTAAAATAAAACAAAACGTACTCACAGTATGCGGCCTCAACACCAACCACTTGTCTTGTCAACGTCCGAGCAACAACAGAGCGCGTGGCACACTGAGGCCCTTCTTTTATAGAAGGCGGTTGGGGATCGAAACCACCCACTATGATTTCTGCTTATATCTATTTATTTATTAAGCTTACAACATCACACACAGTACAAAATCTACTAATTATTTTAGGAAATCTTACATCTGAAATGTGTGACAATTAATGTAAATATAAGTTTCCCAAAGAAAATTTAAATAGAAATTAAAAATTAATAAAAATACAATTAAAATACTTACATGCTTATACGGCCTCTTCTGACCGTGCACCGTCCTCGGATGCACTGGTGATCTCTTCTTCAGGAGAACGGCATCTTGCTCGCCATAGTCACCAATATGTGGTTCGTGTGTTCTTGAAGAAGCAGAAGGATCAGTACACGCAGTTAAAGGCTCACCAATTTCATCGGGGTATTCGTCATCGCAATCTGTGCAAAAGTAATTCTGTTAGTTAATCACGACGACATTTCGTTAGTGCCTAGTCTATCATACATCACGCATCCAAGGCCCTCATACAAAATCGCACTATCACAATATTAGTTAACACTTCACTTTTAAAAACCACCGAATTAAAATAAAACAAAACGTACTCTTAGTATGCGGCCTCAACACCAACCACTTGTCTTGTCAACGTCCGAGCAACAACAGAGCACGTGGCACACTGAGGCCCTTCTTTTATAGAAGGCGGGTGGGGATCGAAACCACCCACTATGATTTCTGCTTATATCTATTTATTTATTAAGCTTACAACATCACACACAGTACAAAATCTACTAATTATTTAACGAAATCTTACATCTGAAATGAGTGACAATTAATGTAAACATAAGTTTCCCAAAGAAAATTTAAATAGAAATTAAAAATTAATAAAAATACAATTAAAATACTTACATGCTTATACGGCCTCTTCTGACCGTGCACCGTCCTCGGATGCACTGGTGATCTCTTCTTCAGGAGAACGGCATCTTGCTCGCCATAGTCACCAATATGTGGTTCGTGTGTTCTTGAAGAAGCAGAAGGATCAGTACACGCAGTTAAAGGCTCACCAATTTCATCGGGGTATTCGTCATCGCAATCTGTGCAAAAGTATTCCTGTTAGTTAATCACGACGACATTTCGTTAGTGCCTAGTCTATCATACATCACGCATCCAAGGCCCTCATACAAAATCGCACTATCACAATATTAGTTAACACTTCACTTTTAAAAAACCACCGAATTAAAATAAAACAAAACGTACTCACAGTATGCGGCCTCAACACCAACCACTTGTCTTGTCAACGTCCGAGCAACAACAGAGCGCGTGGCACACTGAGGCCCTTCTTTTAAAGAAGGCGGGTGGGGATCGAAATCACCCACTATGATTTCTGCTTATATCTCTTTATTTATTGAGCTTACAACATCACACACAGTAGAAAATCTACTAATTATTTAACGAAATCTTACATCTGAAATGAGTGACAATTAATGTAAACATAAGTTTCCCAAAGAAAATTTAAATAGAAATTAAAAATTAATAAAAATACAATTAAAATACTTACATGCTTATACGGCCTCTTCTGACCGTGCACCGTCCTCGGATGCACTGGTGATCTCTTCTTTAGGAGAACGGCATCTTGCTCGCAATAGTCACCAATATGTGGTTCGTGTGTTCTTGAAGAAGCAGAAGGATCAGTATACACAGTTAAAGGCTCACCAATTTCATCGGGGTATTCGTCATCGCAATCTGTACAAAAGTAATTCTGTTAGTTAATCACGACGACATTTCGTTAGTGCCTAGTCTATCATACATCACGCATCCAAGGCCCTCATACAAAATCGCACTATCACAATATTAGTTAACACTTCACTTTTAAAAACCACCGAATTAAAATAAAACAAAACGTACTCACAGTATGCGGCCTAAACACCAACCACTTGTCTTGTCAACGTCCGAGCAACAACAGAGCACGTGGCACACTGAGGCCCTTCTTTTATAGAAGGCGGGTGGGGATCGAAACCACCCACTATGATTTCTGCTTATATCTATTTATTTATTAAGCTTACAACATCACACACAGTACAAAATCTACTAATTATTTTAGGAAATCTTACATCTGAAATGTGTGACAATTAATGTCAACATAAGTTTCCCAAAGAAAATTTAAATAGAAATTAAAAATTAATAAAAATACAATTAAAATACTTACATGCTTATACGGCCTCTTCTGACCGTGCACCGTCCTCGGATGCACTGGTGATCTCTTCTTCAGGAGAACGGCATCTTGCTCGCCATAGTCACCAATATGTGGTTCGTGTGTTCTTGAAGAAGCAGAAGGATCAGTACACGCAGTTAAAGGCTCACCAATTTCATCGGGGTATTCGTCATCGCAATCTGTGCAAAAGTAATCCTGTTAGTTAATCACGACGACATTTCGTTAGTGCCTAGTCTATCATACATCACGCATCCAAGGCCCTCATACAAAATCGCACTATCACAATATTAGTTAACACTTCACTTTTAAAAACCACCGAATTAAAATAAAACAAAACGTACTCACAGTATGCGGCCTCAACACCAACCACTTGTCTTGTCAACGTCCGAGCAACAACAGAGCGCGTGGCACACTGAGGCCCTTCTTTTAAAGAAGGCGGGTGGGGATCGAAACCACCCACTATGATTTCTGCTTATATCTATTTATTTATTGAGCTTACAACATCACACACAGTACAAAATCTACTAATTATTTTACGAAATCTTACATCTGAAATGTGTGACAATTAATGTAAACATAAGTTTCCCAAAGAAAATTTAAATAAAGATTAAAAATTAAAAAAAAATACAATAAAATACTTACATGCTTATACGGCCTCTTCTGACCGTGCACCGTCCTCGGATGCACTGGTGATCTCTTCTTCAGGAGAACGGCATCTAGCTCGCCATAGTCACCAATATGTGGTTCGTGTGTTCTTGAAGAAGCAGAAGGATCAGTACACGCAGTTAAAGGCTCACCAATTTCATCGGGGTATTCGTCATCGCAATCTGTGCAAAAGTAATTCTGTTAGTTAATCACGACGACATTTCGTTAGTGCCTAGTCTATCATACATCACGCATCCAAGGCCCTCATACAAAATCGCACTATCACAATATTAGTTAACACTTCACTTTTAAAAACCACCGAATTAAAATAAAACAAAACGTACTCACAGTATGCGGCCTCAACACCAACCACTTGTCTTGTCAACGTCCGAGCAACAACAGAGCGCGTGGCACACTGAGGCCCTTCTTTTATAGAAGGCGGTTGGGGATCGAAACCACCCACTATGATTTCTGCTTATATCTATTTATTTATTAAGCTTACAACATCACACACAGTACAAAATCTACTAATTATTTTAGGAAATCTTACATCTGAAATGTGTGACAATTAATGTAAATATAAGTTTCCCAAAGAAAATTTAAATAGAAATTAAAAATTAATAAAAATACAATTAAAATACTTACATGCTTATACGGCCTCTTCTGACCGTGCACCGTCCTCGGATGCACTGGTGATCTCTTCTTCAGGAGAACGGCATCTTGCTCGCCATAGTCACCAATATGTGGTTCGTGTGTTCTTGAAGAAGCAGAAGGATCAGTACACGCAGTTAAAGGCTCACCAATTTCATCGGGGTATTCGTCATCGCAATCTGTGCAAAAGTAATTCTGTTAGTTAATCACGACGACATTTCGTTAGTGCCTAGTCTATCATACATCACGCATCCAAGGCCCTCATACAAAATCGCACTATCACAATATTAGTTAACACTTCACTTTTAAAAACCACCGAATTAAAATAAAACAAAACGTACTCTTAGTATGCGGCCTCAACACCAACCACTTGTCTTGTCAACGTCCGAGCAACAACAGAGCACGTGGCACACTGAGGCCCTTCTTTTATAGAAGGCGGGTGGGGATCGAAACCACCCACTATGATTTCTGCTTATATCTATTTATTTATTAAGCTTACAACATCACACACAGTACAAAATCTACTAATTATTTAACGAAATCTTACATCTGAAATGAGTGACAATTAATGTAAACATAAGTTTCCCAAAGAAAATTTAAATAGAAATTAAAAATTAATAAAAATACAATTAAAATACTTACATGCTTATACGGCCTCTTCTGACCGTGCACCGTCCTCGGATGCACTGGTGATCTCTTCTTCAGGAGAACGGCATCTTGCTCGCCATAGTCACCAATATGTGGTTCGTGTGTTCTTGAAGAAGCAGAAGGATCAGTACACGCAGTTAAAGGCTCACCAATTTCATCGGGGTATTCGTCATCGCAATCTGTGCAAAAGTATTCCTGTTAGTTAATCACGACGACATTTCGTTAGTGCCTAGTCTATCATACATCACGCATCCAAGGCCCTCATACAAAATCGCACTATCACAATATTAGTTAACACTTCACTTTTAAAAACCACCGAATTAAAATAAAACAAAACGTACTCACAGTATGCGGCCTCAACACCAACCACTTGTCTTGTCAACGTCCGAGCAACAACAGAGCGCGTGGCACACTGAGGCCCTTCTTTTAAAGAAGGCGGGTGGGGATCGAAATCACCCACTATGATTTCTGCTTATATCTCTTTATTTATTGAGCTTACAACATCACACACAGTACAAAATCTACTAATTATTTAACGAAATCTTACATCTGAAATAAGTGACAATTAATGTAAACATAAGTTTCCCAAAGAAAATTTAAATAGAAATTAAAAATTAATAAAAATACAATTAAAATACTTACATGCTTATACGGCCTCTTCTGACCGTGCACCGTCCTCGGATGCACTGGTGATCTCTTCTTTAGGAGAACGGCATCTTGCTCGCAATAGTCACCAATATGTGGTTCGTGTGTTCTTGAAGAAGCAGAAGGATCAGTATACACAGTTAAAGGCTCACCAATTTCATCGGGGTATTCGTCATCGCAATCTGTACAAAAGTAATTCTGTTAGTTAATCACGACGACATTTCGTTAGTGCCTAGTCTATCATACATCACGCATCCAAGGCCCTCATACAAAATCGCACTATCACAATATTAGTTAACACTTCACTTTTAAAAACCACCGAATTAAAATAAAACAAAACGTACTCACAGTATGCGGCCTCAACACCAACCACTTGTCTTGTCAACGTCCGAGCAACAACAGAGCACGTGGCACACTGAGGCCCTTCTTTTATAGAAGGCGGGTGGGGATCGAAACCACCCACTATGATTTCTGCTTATATCTATTTATTTATTAAGCTTACAACATCACACACAGTACAAAATCTACTAATTATTTAACGAAATCTTACATCTGAAATGAGTGACAATTAATGTAAACATAAGTTTCCCAAAGAAAATTTAAATAGAAATTAAAAATTAATAAAAATACAATTAAAATACTTACATGCTTATACGGCCTCTTCTGACCGTGCACCGTCCTCGGATGCACTGGTGATCTCTTCTTCAGGAGAACGGCATCTTGCTCGCCATAGTCACCAATATGTGGTTAGTGTGTTCTTGAAGAAGCAGAAGGATCAGTACACGCAGTTAAAGGCTCACCAATTTCATCGGGGTATTCGTCATCGCAATCTGTGCAAAAGTAATCCTGTTAGTTAATCACGACGACATTTCGTTAGTGCCTAGTCTATCATACATCACGCATCCAAGGCCCTCATACAAAATCGCACTATCACAATATTAGTTAACACTTCACTTTTAAAAACCACCGAATTAAAATAAAACAAAACGTACTCACAGTATGCGGCCTCAACACCAACCACTTGTCTTGTCAACGTCCGAGCAACAACAGAGCGCGTGGCACACTGAGGCCCTTCTTTTAAAGAAGGCGGGTGGGGATCGAAACCACCCACTATGATTTCTGCTTATATCTCTTTATTTATTGAGCTTACAACATCACACACAGTACAAAATCTACTAATTATTTAACGAAATCTTACATCTGAAATGAGTGACAATTAATGTAAACATAAGTTTCCCAAAGAAAATTTAAATAGAAATTAAAAATTAATAAAAATACAATTAAAATACTTACATGCTTATACGGCCTCTTCTGACCGTGCACCGTCCTCGGATGCACTGGTGATCTCTTCTTTAGGAGAACGGCATCTTGCTCGCAATAGTCACCAATATGTGGTTCGTGTGTTCTTGAAGAAGCAGAAGGATCAGTATACACAGTTAAAGGCTCACCAATTTCATCGGGGTATTCGTCATCGCAATCTGTACAAAAGTAATTCTGTTAGTTAATCACGACGACATTTCGTTAGTGCCTAGTCTATCATACATCACGCATCCAAGGCCCTCATACAAAATCGCACTATCACAATATTAGTTAACACTTCACTTTTAAAAACCACCGAATTAAAATAAAACAAAACGTACTCACAGTATGCGGCCTCAACACCAACCACTTGTCTTGTCAACGTCCGAGCAACAACAGAGCACGTGGCACACTGAGGCCCTTCTTTTATAGAAGGCGGGTGGGGATCGAAACCACCCACTATGATTTCTGCTTATATCTATTTATTTATTAAGCTTACAACATCACACACAGTACAAAATCTACTAATTATTTAACGAAATCTTACATCTGAAATGAGTGACAATTAATGTAAACATAAGTTTCCCAAAGAAAATTTAAATAGAAATTAAAAATTAATAAAAATACAATTAAAATACTTACATGCTTATACGGCCTCTTCTGACCGTGCACCGTCCTCGGATGCACTGGTGATCTCTTCTTCAGGAGAACGGCATCTTGCTCGCCATAGTCACCAATATGTGGTTAGTGTGTTCTTGAAGAAGCAGAAGGATCAGTACACGCAGTTAAAGGCTCACCAATTTCATCGGGGTATTCGTCATCGCAATCTGTGCAAAAGTAATCCTGTTAGTTAATCACGACGACATTTCGTTAGTGCCTAGTCTATCATACATCACGCATCCAAGGCCCTCATACAAAATCGCACTATCACAATATTAGTTAACACTTCACTTTTAAAAACCACCGAATTAAAATAAAACAAAACGTACTCACAGTATGCGGCCTCAACACCAACCACTTGTCTTGTCAACGTCCGAGCAACAACAGAGCACGTGGCACACTGAGGCCCTTCTTTTATAGAAGGCGGGTGGGGATCGAAACCACCCACTATGGTTTCTGCTTATATCTATTTATTTATTAAGCTTACAACATCACACACAGTACAAAATCTACTAATTATTTAACGAAATCTTACATCTGAAATGAGTGACAATTAATGTAAACATAAGTTTCCCAAAGAAAATTTAAATAGAAATTAAAAATTAATAAAAATACAATTAAAATACTTACATGCTTATACGGCCTCTTCTGATCGTGCACCGTCCTCGGATGCACTGGTGATCTCTTCTTCAGGAGAACGGCATCTTGCTCGCAATAGTCACCAATATGTGGTTCGTGTGTTCTTGAAGAAGCAGAAGGATCAGTACACGCAGTTAAAGGCTCACCAATTTCATCGGGGTATTCGTCATCGCAATCTGTACAAAAGTAATTCTGTTAGTTAATCACGACGACATTTCGTTAGTGCCTAGTCTATCATACATCACGCATCCAAGGCCCTCATACAAAATCGCACTATCACAATATTAGTTAACACTTCACTTTTAAAAACCACCGAATTAAAATAAAACAAAACGTACTCACAGTATGCGGCCTCAACACCAACCACTTGTCTTGTCAACGTCCGAGCAACAACAGAGCGCGTGGCACACTGAGGCCCTTCTTTTAAAGAAGGCGGGTGGGGATCGAAACCACCCACTATGATTTCTGCTTATATCTCTTTATTTATTGAGCTTACAACATCACACACAGTACAAAATCTACTAATTATTTTACGAAATCTTACATCTGAAATGTGTGACAATTAATGTAAACATAAGTTTCCCAAAGAAAATTTAAATAGAAATTAAAAATTAATAAAAATACAATTAAAATACTTACATGCTTATACGGCCTCTTCTGACCGTGCACCGTCCTCGGATGCACTGGTGATCTCTTCTTCAGGAGAACGGCATCTTGCTCGCCATAGTCACCAATATGTGGTTCGTGTGTTCTTGAAGAAGCAGAAGGATCAGTACACGCAGTTAAAGGCACACCAACGTCATCGGGGTATTCGTCATCGCAATCTGTGCAAAAGTAATCCAGTTAGTTAATCACGACGACATTTCGTTAGTGCCTAGTCTATCATACATCACGCATCCAAGGCCCTCATACAAAATCGCACTATCACAATATTAGTTAACACTTCACTTTTAAAAACCACCGAATTAAAATAAAACAAAACGTACTCACAGTATGCGGCCTCAACACCAACCACTTGTCTTGTCAACGTCCGAGCAACAACAGAGCACGTGGCACACTGAGGCCCTTCTTTTATAGAAGGCGGGTGGGGATCGAAACCACCCACTATGGTTTCTGCTTATATCTATTTATTTATTAAGCTTACAACATCACACACAGTACAAAATCTACTAATTATTTAACGAAATCTTACATCTGAAATGAGTGACAATTAATGTAAACATAAGTTTCCCAAAGAAAATTTAAATAGAAATTAAAAATTAATAAAAATACAATTAAAATACTTACATGCTTATACGGCCTCTTCTGACCGTGCACCGTCCTCGGATGCACTGGTGATCTCTTCTTCAGGAGAACGGCATCTTGCTCGCCATAGTCACCAATATGTGGTTCGTGTGTTCTTGAAGAAGCAGAAGGATCAGTACACGCAGTTAAAGGCTCACCAATTTCATCGGGGAATTCGTCATCGCAATCTGTGCAAAAGTAATCCTGTTAGTTAATCACGACGACATTTCGTTAGTGCCTAGTCTATCATACATCACGCATCCAAGGCCCTCATACAAAATCGCACTATCACAATATTAGTTAACACTTCACTTTTAAAAACCACCGAATTAAAATAAAACAAAACGTACTCACAGTATGCGGCCTCAACACCAACCACTTGTCTTGTCAACGTCCGAGCAACAACAGAGCACGTGGCACACTGAGGCCCTTCTTTTATAGAAGGCGGGTGGGGATCGAAACCACCCACTATGATTTCTGCTTATATCTATTTATTTATTAAGCTTACAACATCACACACAGTACAAAATCTACTAATTATTTTAGGAAATCTTACATCTGAAATGTGTGACAATTAATGTAAATATAAGTTTCCCAAAGAAAATTTAAATAGAAATTAAAAATTAATAAAAATACAATTAAAATACTTACATGCTTATACGGCCTCTTCTGACCGTGCACCGTCCTCGGATGCACTGGTGATCTCTTCTTCAGGAGAACGGCATCTTGCTCGCCATAGTCACCAATATGTGGTTCGTGTGTTCTTGAAGAAGCAGAAGGATCAGTACACGCAGTTAAAGGCTCACCAATTTCATCGGGGAATTCGTCATCGCAATCTGTGCAAAAGTAATCCTGTTAGTTAATCACGACGACATTTCGTTAGTGCCTAGTCTATCATACATCACGCATCCAAGGCCCTCATACAAAATCGCACTATCACAATATTAGTTAACACTTCACTTTTAAAAACCACCGAATAAAAATAAAACAAAACGTACTCACAGTATGCGGCCTCAACACCAACCACTTGTCTTGTCAACGTCCGAGCAACAACAGAGCGCGTGGCACACTGAGGCCCTTCTTTTAAAGAAGGCGGGTGGGGATCGAAACCACCCACTATGATTTCTGCTTATATCTATTTATTTATTGAGCTTACAACATCACACACAGTACAAAATCTACTAATTATTTTACGAAATCTTACATCTGAAATGTGTGACAATTAATGTAAACATAAGTTTCCCAAAGAAAATTTAAATAGAAATTAAAAATTAATAAAAATACAATTAAAATACTTACATGCTTATACGGCCTCTTCTGACCGTGCACCGTCCTCGGATGCACTGGTGATCTCTTCTTCAGGAGAACGGCATCTTGCTCGCCATAGTCACCAATATGTGGTTCGTGTGTTCTTGAAGAAGCAGAAGGATCAGTACACGCAGTTAAAGGCTCACCAATTTCATCGGGGTATTCGTCATCGCAATCTGTGCAAAAGTAATTCTGTTAGTTAATCACGACGACATTTCGTTAGTGCCTAGTCTATCATACATCACGCATCCAAGGCCCTCATACAAAATCGCACTATCACAATATTAGTTAACACTTCACTTTTAAAAACCACCGAATTAAAATAAAACAAAACGTACTCTTAGTATGCGGCCTCAACACCAACCACTTGTCTTGTCAACGTCCGAGCAACAACAGAGCACGTGGCACACTGAGGCCCTTCTTTTATAGAAGGCGGGTGGGGATCGAAACCACCCACTATGATTTCTGCTTATATCTATTTATTTATTAAGCTTACAACATCACACACAGTACAAAATCTACTAATTATTTAACGAAATCTTACATCTGAAATGAGTGACAATTAATGTAAACATAAGTTTCCCAAAGAAAATTTAAATAGAAATTGAAAATTAATAAAAATACAATTAAAATACTTACATGCTTATACGGCCTCTTCTGACCGTGCACCGTCCTCGGATGCACTGGTGATCTCTTCTTCAGGAGAACGGCATCTTGCTCGCAATAGTCACCAATATGTGGTTCGTGTGTTCTTGAAGAAGCAGAAGGATCAGTACACGCAGTTAAAGGCTCACCAATTTCATCGGGGTATTCGTCATCGCAATCTGTACAAAAGTAATTCTGTTAGTTAATCACGACGACATTTCGTTAGTGCCTAGTCTATCATACATCACGCATCCAAGGCCCTCATACAAAATCGCACTATCACAATATTAGTTAACACTTCACTTTTAAAAACCACCGAATTAAAATAAAACAAAACGTACTCACAGTATGCGGCCTCAACACCAACCACTTGTCTTGTCAACGTCCGAGCAACAACAGAGCACGTGGCACACTGAGGCCCTTCTTTTATAGAAGGAGGGTGGGGATCGAAACCACCCACTATGATTTCTGCTTATATCTATTTATTTATTAAGCTTACAACATCACACACAGTACAAAATCTACTAATTATTTAACGAAATCTTACATCTGAAATGAGTGACAATTAATGTAAACATAAGTTTCCCAAAGAAAATTTAAATAGAAATTATAAATTAATAAAAATACAATTAAAATACTTACATGCTTATACGGCCTCTTCTGACCGTGCACCGTCCTCGGATGCACTGGTGATCTCTTCTTCAGGAGAACGGCATCTTGCTCGCCATAGTCACCAATATGTGGTTCGTGTGTTCTTGAAGAAGCAGAAGGATCAGTACACGCAGTTAAAGGCTCACCAATTTCATCGGGGTATTCGTCATCGCAATCTGTGCAAAAGTATTCCTGTTAGTTAATCACGACGACATTTCGTTAGTGCCTAGTCTATCATACATCACGCATCCAAGGCCCTCATACAAAATCGCACTATCACAATATTAGTTAACACTTCACTTTTAAAAACCACCGAATTAAAATAAAACAAAACGTACTCACAGTATGCGGCCCCAACACCAACCACTTGTCTTGTCAACGTCCGAGCAACAACAGAGCGCGTGGCACACTGAGGCCCTTCTTTTAAAGAAGGCGGGTGGGGATTGAAATCACCCACTATGATTTCTGCTTATATCTCTTTATTTATTGAGCTTACAACATCACACACAGTACAAAATCTACTAATTATTTAACGAAATCTTACATCTGAAATGAGTGATAATTAATGTAAACATAAGTTTCCCAAAGAAAATTTAAATAGAAATTAAAAATTAATAAAAATACAATTAAAATACTTACATGCTTATACGGCCTCTTCTGACCGTGCACCGTCCTCGGATGCACTGGTGATCTCTTCTTTAGGAGAACGGCATCTTGCTCGCAATAGTCACCAATATGTGGTTCGTCTGTTCTTGAAGAAGCAGAAGGATCAGTATACACAGTTAAAGGCTCACCAATTTCATCGGGGTATTCGTCATCGCAATCTGTACAAAAGTAATTCTGTTAGTTAATCACGACGACATTTCGTTAGTGCCTAGTCTATCATACATCACGCATCCAAGGCCCTCATACAAAATCGCACTATCACAATATTAGTTAACACTTCACTTTTAAAAACCACCGAATTAAAATAAAACAAAACGTACTCACAGTATGCGGCCTCAACACCAACCACTTGTCTTGTCAACGTCCGAGCAACAACAGAGCACGTGGCACACTGAGGCCCTTCTTTTATAGAAGGCGGGTGGGGATCGAAACCACCCACTATGATTTCTGCTTATATCTATTTATTTATTAAGCTTACAACATCACACACAGTACAAAATCTACTAATTATTTAACGAAATCTTACATCTGAAATGAGTGACAATTAATGTAAACATAAGTTTCCCAAAGAAAATTTAAATAGAAATTAAAAATTAATAAAAATACAATTAAAATACTTACATGCTTATGCGGCCTCTCCTGACCGTGCACCGTCCTCGGATGCACTGGTGATCTCTTCTACAGGAGAACGGCATCTTGCTCGCCATAGTCACCAATATGTGGTTCGTGTGTTCTTGAGGAAGCAGAAGGATCAGTACACGCAGCTAAGGGCACACCAACGTCATCGGGGTATTCGTCATCGCAATCTGTGCAAAAGTAATCCAGTTAGTTAATCACGACGACATTTCGTTAGTGCCTAGTCTATCATACATCACGCATCCAAGGCCCTCATACAAAATCGCACTATCACAATATTAGTTAACACTTCACTTTTAAAAACCACCGAATTAAAATAAAACAAAACGTACTCACAGTATGCGGCCTCAACACCAACCACTTGTCTTGTCAACGTCCGAGCAACAACAGAGCACGTGGCACACTGAGGCCCTTCTTTTATAGAAGGCGGGTGGGGATCGAAACCACCCACTATGGTTTCTGCTTATATCTATTTATTTATTAAGCTTACAACATCACACACAGTACAAAATCTACTAATTATTTAACGAAATCTTACATCTGAAATGAGTGACAATTAATGTAAACATAAGTTTCCCAAAGAAAATTTAAATAGAAATTAAAAATTAATAAAAATACAATTAAAATACTTACATGCTTATACGGCCTCTTCTGACCGTGCACCGTCCTCGGATGCACTGGTGATCTCTTCTTCAGGAGAACGGCATCTTGCTCGCCATAGTCACCAATATGTGGTTCGTGTGTTCTTGAAGAAGCAGAAGGATCAGTACACGCAGTTAAAGGCTCACCAATTTCATCGGGGAATTCGTCATCGCAATCTGTGCAAAAGTAATCCTGTTAGTTAATCACGACGACATTTCGTTAGTGCCTAGTCTATCATACATCACGCATCCAAGGCCCTCATACAAAATCGCACTATCACAATATTAGTTAACACTTCACTTTTAAAAACCACCGAATTAAAATAAAACAAAACGTACTCACAGTATGCGGCCTCAACACCAACCACTTGTCTTGTCAACGTCCGAGCAACAACAGAGCACGTGGCACACTGAGGCCCTTCTTTTATAGAAGGCGGGTGGGGATCGAAACCACCCACTATGATTTCTGCTTATATCTATTTATTTATTAAGCTTACAACATCACACACAGTACAAAATCTACTAATTATTTTAGGAAATCTTACATCTGAAATGTGTGACAATTAATGTAAATATAAGTTTCCCAAAGAAAATTTAAATAGAAATTAAAAATTAATAAAAATACAATTAAAATACTTACATGCTTATACGGCCTCTTCTGACCGTGCACCGTCCTCGGATGCACTGGTGATCTCTTCTTCAGGAGAACGGCATCTTGCTCGCCATAGTCACCAATATGTGGTTCGTGTGTTCTTGAAGAAGCAGAAGGATCAGTACACGCAGCTAAGGGCACACCAACGTCATCGGGGTATTCGTCATCGCAATCTGTGCAAAAGTAATCCAGTTAGTTAATCACGACGACATTTCGTTAGTGCCTAGTCTATCATACATCACGCATCCAAGGCCCTCATACAAAATCGCACTATAACAATATTAGTTAACACTTCACTTTTAAAAACCACCGAATTAAAATAAAACAAAACGTACTCACAGTATGCGGCCTCAACACCAACCACTTGTCTTGTCAACGTCCGAGCAACAACAGAGCGCGTCGCACACTGAGGCCCTTCTTTTATAGAAGGCGGGTGGGGATCGAAACCACCCACTACGATTTCTGCTTATATTTATTTATTTTTTAACCCTACAACATCACACACAGTACAAAATCTACTAATTATTTTAGGAAATCTTACATCTGAAATGTGTGACAATTAATGTAAACATAAGTTTCCCAAAGAAAATTTAAATAGAAATTAAAAATTTAAAAAAAATACAATAAAATACTTACATGCTTATGCGGCCTCTCCTGACCGTGCACCGTCCTCGGATGCACTGGTGATCTCTTCTACAGGAGAACGGCATCTTGCTCGCCATAGTCACCAATATGTGGTTCGTGTGTTCTTGAAGAAGCAGAAGGATCAGTACACGCAGTTAAAGGCTCACCAATTTCATCGGGGTATTCGTCATCGCAATCTGTGCAAAAGTAATCCTGTTAGTTAATCACGACGACATTTCGTTAGTGCCTAGTCTATCATACATCACGCATCCAAGGCCCTCATACAAAATCGCACTATCACAATATTAGTTAACACTTCACTTTTAAAAACCACCGAATTAAAATAAAACAAAACGTACTCACAGTATGCGGCCTCAACACCAACCACTTGTCTTGTCAACGTCCGAGCAACAACAGAGCACGTGGCACACTGAGGCCCTTCTTTTATAGAAGGCGGGTGGGGATCGAAACCACCCACTATGATTTCTGCTTATATCTATTTATTTATTAAGCTTACAACATCACACACAGTACAAAATCTACTAATTATTTTAGGAAATCTTACATCTGAAATGTGTGACAATTAATGTAAATATAAGTTTCCCAAAGAAAATTTAAATAGAAATTAAAAATTAATAAAAATACAATTAAAATACTTACATGCTTATACGGCCTCTTCTGACCGTGCACCGTCCTCGGATGCACTGGTGATCTCTTCTTCAGGAGAACGGCATCTTGCTCGCCATAGTCACCAATATGTGGTTCGTGTGTTCTTGAAGAAGCAGAAGGATCAGTACACGCAGCTAAGGGCACACCAACGTCATCGGGGTATTCGTCATCGCAATCTGTGCAAAAGTAATCCAGTTAGTTAATCACGACGACATTTCGTTAGTGCCTAGTCTATCATACATCACGCATCCAAGGCCCTCATACAAAATCGCACTATAACAATATTAGTTAACACTTCACTTTTAAAAACCACCGAATTAAAATAAAACAAAACGTACTCACAGTATGCGGCCTCAACACCAACCACTTGTCTTGTCAACGTCCGAGCAACAACAGAGCGCGTCGCACACTGAGGCCCTTCTTTTATAGAAGGCGGGTGGGGATCGAAACCACCCACTACGATTTCTGCTTATATTTATTTATTTTTTAACCCTACAACATCACACACAGTACAAAATCTACTAATTATTTTAGGAAATCTTACATCTGAAATGTGTGACAATTAATGTAAACATAAGTTTCCCAAAGAAAATTTAAATAGAAATTAAAAATTTAAAAAAAATACAATAAAATACTTACATGCTTATGCGGCCTCTCCTGACCGTGCACCGTCCTCGGATGCACTGGTGATCTCTTCTACAGGAGAACGGCATCTTGCTCGCCATAGTCACCAATATGTGGTTCGTGTGTTCTTGAAGAAGCAGAAGGATCAGTACACGCAGTTAAAGGCTCACCAATTTCATCGGGGTATTCGTCATCGCAATCTGTGCAAAAGTAATCCTGTTAGTTAATCACGACGACATTTCGTTAGTGCCTAGTCTATCATACATCACGCATCCAAGGCCCTCATACAAAATCGCACTATCACAATATTAGTTAACACTTCACTTTTAAAAACCACCGAATTAAAATAAAACAAAACGTACTCTTAGTATGCGGCCTCAACACCAACCACTTGTCTTGTCAACGTCCGAGCAACAACAGAGCACGTGGCACACTGAGGCCCTTCTTTTATAGAAGGCGGGTGGGGATCGAAACCACCCACTATGATTTCTGCTTATATCTATTTATTGATTAAGCTTACAACATCACACACAGTACAAAATCTACTAATTATTTAACGAAATCTTACATCTGAAATGAGTGACAATTAATGTAAACATAAGTTTCCCAAAGAAAATTTAAATAGAAATTAAAAATTTTAAAAAAATACAAAAAATACAATTAAGTACTTACATGCTTTTGCGGCCTCTCCTGACCGTGCACAGTCCTCGGATGCACTGTTGATCTCTTCTTCAGGAGAACGGCATCTTGCTCGCCATAGTCACCAAAATGTGGTTCGTGTGTTCTTGAGGAAGCAGAAGGATCAGTACACGCAGCTAAGGGCACACCAACGTCATCGGGGTATTCGTCATCGCAATCTGTGCAAAAGTAATCCTTTTAGTTAATCACGACGACATTTCGTTAGTGCCTAGTCTATCATACATCACGCATCCAAGGCACCCATACAAAATCGCACTATCACAATATTAGTTAACACTTCACTTTTAAAAACCACCGAATTAAAATAAAACAAAACGTACTCACAGTATGCGGCCTCAACACCAACCACTTGTCTTGTCAACGTCCGAGCAACAACAGAGCGCGTGGCACACTGAGGCCCTTCTTTTAAAGAAGGCGGGTGGGGATCGAAACCACCCACTATGATTTCTGCTTATATCTATTTATTTATTGAGCTTACAACATCACACACAGTACAAAATCTACTAATTATTTTACGAAATCTTACATCTGAAATGTGTGACAATTAATGTAAACATAAGTTTCCCAAAGAAAATTTAAATAGAAATTAAAAATTAATAAAAATACAATTAAAATACTTACATGCTTATACGGCCTCTTCTGACCGTGCACCGTCCTCGGATGCACTGGTGATCTCTTCTTCAGGAGAACGGCATCTTGCTCGCCATAGTCACCAATATGTGGTTCGTGTGTTCTTGAAGAAGCAGAAGGATCAGTACACGCAGTTAAAGGCTCACCAATTTCATCGGGGTATTCGTCATCGCAATCTGTGCAAAAGTAATTCTGTTAGTTAATCACGACGACATTTCGTTAGTGCCTAGTCTATCATACATCACGCATCCAAGGCCCTCATACAAAATCGCACTATCACAATATTAGTTAACACTTCACTTTTAAAAACCACCGAATTAAAATAAAACAAAACGTACTCTTAGTATGCGGCCTCAACACCAACCACTTGTCTTGTCAACGTCCGAGCAACAACAGAGCACGTGGCACACTGAGGCCCTTCTTTTATAGAAGGCGGGTGGGGATCGAAACCACACACTATGATTTCTGCTTATATCTATTTATTTATTAAGCTTACAACATCACACACAGTACAAAATCTACTAATTATTTAACGAAATCTTACATCTGAAATGAGTGACAATTAATGTAAACATAAGTTTCCCAAAGAAAATTTAAATAGAAATTGAAAATTAATAAAAATACAATTAAAATACTTACATGCTTATACGGCCTCTTCTGACCGTGCACCGTCCTCGGATGCACTGGTGATCTCTTCTTCAGGAGAACGGCATCTTGCTCGCAATAGTCACCAATATGTGGTTCGTGTGTTCTTGAAGAAGCAGAAGGATCAGTACACGCAGTTAAAGGCTCACCAATTTCATCGGGGTATTCGTCATCGCAATCTGTACAAAAGTAATTCTGTTAGTTAATCACGACGACATTTCGTTAGTGCCTAGTCTATCATACATCACGCATCCAAGGCCCTCATACAAAATCGCACTATCACAATATTAGTTAACACTTCACTTTTAAAAACCACCGAATTAAAATAAAACAAAACGTACTCACAGTATGCGGCCTCAACACCAACCACTTGTCTTGTCAACGTCCGAGCAACAACAGAGCACGTGGCACACTGAGGCCCTTCTTTTATAGAAGGAGGGTGGGGATCGAAACCACCCACTATGATTTCTGCTTATATCTATTTATTTATTAAGCTTACAACATCACACACAGTACAAAATCTACTAATTATTTAACGAAATCTTACATCTGAAATGAGTGACAATTAATGTAAACATAAGTTTCCCAAAGAAAATTTAAATAGAAATTAAAAATTAATAAAAATACAATTAAAATACTTACATGCTTATACGGCCTCTTCTGACCGTGCACCGTCCTCGGATGCACTGGTGATCTCTTCTTCAGGAGAACGGCATCTTGCTCGCCATAGTCACCAATATGTGGTTCGTGTGTTCTTGAAGAAGCAGAAGGATCAGTACACGCAGCTAAGGGCACACCAACGTCATCGGGGTATTCGTCATCGCAATCTGTGCAAAAGTAATCCAGTTAGTTAATCACGACGACATTTCGTTAGTGCCTAGTCTATCATACATCACGCATCCAAGGCCCTCATACAAAATCGCACTATAACAATATTAGTTAACACTTCACTTTTAAAAACCACCGAATTAAAATAAAACAAAACGTACTCACAGTATGCGGCCTCAACACCAACCACTTGTCTTGTCAACGTCCGAGCAACAACAGAGCGCGTCGCACACTGAGGCCCTTCTTTTATAGAAGGCGGGTGGGGATCGAAACCACCCACTACGATTTCTGCTTATATTTATTTATTTTTTAACCCTACAACATCACACACAGTACAAAATCTACTAATTATTTTAGGAAATCTTACATCTGAAATGTGTGACAATTAATGTAAACATAAGTTTCCCAAAGAAAATTTAAATAGAAATTAAAAATTTAAAAAAAATACAATAAAATACTTACATGCTTATGCGGCCTCTCCTGACCGTGCACCGTCCTCGGATGCACTGGTGATCTCTTCTACAGGAGAACGGCATCTTGCTCGCCATAGTCACCAATATGTGGTTCGTGTGTTCTTGAAGAAGCAGAAGGATCAGTACACGCAGTTAAAGGCTCACCAATTTCATCGGGGTATTCGTCATCGCAATCTGTGCAAAAGTAATCCTGTTAGTTAATCACGACGACATTTCGTTAGTGCCTAGTCTATCATACATCACGCATCCAAGGCCCTCATACAAAATCGCACTATCACAATATTAGTTAACACTTCACTTTTAAAAACCACCGAATTAAAATAAAACAAAACGTACTCTTAGTATGCGGCCTCAACACCAACCACTTGTCTTGTCAACGTCCGAGCAACAACAGAGCACGTGGCACACTGAGGCCCTTCTTTTATAGAAGGCGGGTGGGGATCGAAACCACCCACTATGATTTCTGCTTATATCTATTTATTGATTAAGCTTACAACATCACACACAGTACAAAATCTACTAATTATTTAACGAAATCTTACATCTGAAATGAGTGACAATTAATGTAAACATAAGTTTCCCAAAGAAAATTTAAATAGAAATTAAAAATTTTAAAAAAATACAAAAAATACAATTAAGTACTTACATGCTTTTGCGGCCTCTCCTGACCGTGCACAGTCCTCGGATGCACTGTTGATCTCTTCTTCAGGAGAACGGCATCTTGCTCGCCATAGTCACCAAAATGTGGTTCGTGTGTTCTTGAGGAAGCAGAAGGATCAGTACACGCAGCTAAGGGCACACCAACGTCATCGGGGTATTCGTCATCGCAATCTGTGCAAAAGTAATCCTTTTAGTTAATCACGACGACATTTCGTTAGTGCCTAGTCTATCATACATCACGCATCCAAGGCCCTCATACAAAATCGCACTATCACAATATTAGTTAACACTTCACTTTTAAAAACCACCGAATTAAAATAAAACAAAACGTACTCACAGTATGCGGCCTCAACACCAACCACTTGTCTTGTCAACGTCCGAGCAACAACAGAGCGCGTGGCACACTGAGGCCCTTCTTTTAAAGAAGGCGGGTGGGGATCGAAACCACCCACTATGATTTCTGCTTATATCTATTTATTTATTGAGCTTACAACATCACACACAGTACAAAATCTACTAATTATTTTACGAAATCTTACATCTGAAATGTGTGACAATTAATGTAAACATAAGTTTCCCAAAGAAAATTTAAATAGAAATTAAAAATTAATAAAAATACAATTAAAATACTTACATGCTTATACGGCCTCTTCTGACCGTGCACCGTCCTCGGATGCACTGGTGATCTCTTCTTCAGGAGAACGGCATCTTGCTCGCCATAGTCACCAATATGTGGTTCGTGTGTTCTTGAAGAAGCAGAAGGATCAGTACACGCAGTTAAAGGCTCACCAATTTCATCGGGGTATTCGTCATCGCAATCTGTGCAAAAGTAATTCTGTTAGTTAATCACGACGACATTTCGTTAGTGCCTAGTCTATCATACATCACGCATCCAAGGCCCTCATACAAAATCGCACTATCACAATATTAGTTAACACTTCACTTTTAAAAACCACCGAATTAAAATAAAACAAAACGTACTCTTAGTATGCGGCCTCAACACCAACCACTTGTCTTGTCAACGTCCGAGCAACAACAGAGCACGTGGCACACTGAGGCCCTTCTTTTATAGAAGGCGGGTGGGGATCGAAACCACACACTATGATTTCTGCTTATATCTATTTATTTATTAAGCTTACAACATCACACACAGTACAAAATCTACTAATTATTTAACGAAATCTTACATCTGAAATGAGTGACAATTAATGTAAACATAAGTTTCCCAAAGAAAATTTAAATAGAAATTGAAAATTAATAAAAATACAATTAAAATACTTACATGCTTATACGGCCTCTTCTGACCGTGCACCGTCCTCGGATGCACTGGTGATCTCTTCTTCAGGAGAACGGCATCTTGCTCGCAATAGTCACCAATATGTGGTTCGTGTGTTCTTGAAGAAGCAGAAGGATCAGTACACGCAGTTAAAGGCTCACCAATTTCATCGGGGTATTCGTCATCGCAATCTGTACAAAAGTAATTCTGTTAGTTAATCACGACGACATTTCGTTAGTGCCTAGTCTATCATACATCACGCATCCAAGGCCCTCATACAAAATCGCACTATCACAATATTAGTTAACACTTCACTTTTAAAAACCACCGAATTAAAATAAAACAAAACGTACTCACAGTATGCGGCCTCAACACCAACCACTTGTCTTGTCAACGTCCGAGCAACAACAGAGCACGTGGCACACTGAGGCCCTTCTTTTATAGAAGGAGGGTGGGGATCGAAACCACCCACTATGATTTCTGCTTATATCTATTTATTTATTAAGCTTACAACATCACACACAGTACAAAATCTACTAATTATTTAACGAAATCTTACATCTGAAATGAGTGACAATTAATGTAAACATAAGTTTCCCAAAGAAAATTTAAATAGAAATTATAAATTAATAAAAATACAATTAAAATACTTACATGCTTATACGGCCTCTTCTGACCGTGCACCGTCCTCGGATGCACTGGTGATCTCTTCTTCAGGAGAACGGCATCTTGCTCGCCATAGTCACCAATATGTGGTTCGTGTGTTCTTGAAGAAGCAGAAGGATCAGTACACGCAGTTAAAGGCTCACCAATTTCATCGGGGTATTCGTCATCGCAATCTGTGCAAAAGTATTCCTGTTAGTTAATCACGACGACATTTCGTTAGTGCCTAGTCTATCATACATCACGCATCCAAGGCCCTCATACAAAATCGCACTATCACAATATTAGTTAACACTTCACTTTTAAAAACCACCGAATTAAAATAAAACAAAACGTACTCACAGTATGCGGCCCCAACACCAACCACTTGTCTTGTCAACGTCCGAGCAACAACAGAGCGCGTGGCACACTGAGGCCCTTCTTTTAAAGAAGGCGGGTGGGGATTGAAATCACCCACTATGATTTCTGCTTATATCTCTTTATTTATTGAGCTTACAACATCACACACAGTACAAAATCTACTAATTATTTAACGAAATCTTACATCTGAAATGAGTGATAATTAATGTAAACATAAGTTTCCCAAAGAAAATTTAAATAGAAATTAAAAATTAATAAAAATACAATTAAAATACTTACATGCTTATACGGCCTCTTCTGACCGTGCACCGTCCTCGGATGCACTGGTGATCTCTTCTTTAGGAGAACGGCATCTTGCTCGCAATAGTCACCAATATGTGGTTCGTGTGTTCTTGAAGAAGCAGAAGGATCAGTATACACAGTTAAAGGCTCACCAATTTCATCGGGGTATTCGTCATCGCAATCTGTACAAAAGTAATTCTGTTAGTTAATCACGACGACATTTCGTTAGTGCCTAGTCTATCATACATCACGCATCCAAGGCCCTCATACAAAATCGCACTATCACAATATTAGTTAACACTTCACTTTTAAAAACCACCGAATTAAAATAAAACAAAACGTACTCACAGTATGCGGCCTCAACACCAACCACTTGTCTTGTCAACGTCCGAGCAACAACAGAGCACGTGGCACACTGAGGCCCTTCTTTTATAGAAGGCGGGTGGGGATCGAAACCACCCACTATGATTTCTGCTTATATCTATTTATTTATTAAGCTTACAACATCACACACAGTACAAAATCTACTAATTATTTAACGAAATCTTACATCTGAAATGAGTGACAATTAATGTAAACATAAGTTTCCCAAAGAAAATTTAAATAGAAATTAAAAATTAATAAAAATACAATTAAAATACTTACATGCTTATGCGGCCTCTCCTGACCGTGCACCGTCCTCGGATGCACTGGTGATCTCTTCTACAGGAGAACGGCATCTTGCTCGCCATAGTCACCAATATGTGGTTCGTGTGTTCTTGAGGAAGCAGAAGGATCAGTACACGCAGCTAAGGGCACACCAACGTCATCGGGGTATTCGTCATCGCAATCTGTGCAAAAGTAATCCAGTTAGTTAATCACGACGACATTTCGTTAGTGCCTAGTCTATCATACATCACGCATCCAAGGCCCTCATACAAAATCGCACTATCACAATATTAGTTAACACTTCACTTTTAAAAACCACCGAATTAAAATAAAACAAAACGTACTCACAGTATGCGGCCTCAACACCAACCACTTGTCTTGTCAACGTCCGAGCAACAACAGAGCACGTGGCACACTGAGGCCCTTCTTTTATAGAAGGCGGGTGGGGATCGAAACCACCCACTATGGTTTCTGCTTATATCTATTTATTTATTAAGCTTACAACATCACACACAGTACAAAATCTACTAATTATTTAACGAAATCTTACATCTGAAATGAGTGACAATTAATGTAAACATAAGTTTCCCAAAGAAAATTTAAATAGAAATTAAAAATTAATAAAAATACAATTAAAATACTTACATGCTTATACGGCCTCTTCTGACCGTGCACCGTCCTCGGATGCACTGGTGATCTCTTCTTCAGGAGAACGGCATCTTGCTCGCCATAGTCACCAATATGTGGTTCGTGTGTTCTTGAAGAAGCAGAAGGATCAGTACACGCAGTTAAAGGCTCACCAATTTCATCGGGGAATTCGTCATCGCAATCTGTGCAAAAGTAATCCTGTTAGTTAATCACGACGACATTTCGTTAGTGCCTAGTCTATCATACATCACGCATCCAAGGCCCTCATACAAAATCGCACTATCACAATATTAGTTAACACTTCACTTTTAAAAACCACCGAATTAAAATAAAACAAAACGTACTCACAGTATGCGGCCTCAACACCAACCACTTGTCTTGTCAACGTCCGAGCAACAACAGAGCACGTGGCACACTGAGGCCCTTCTTTTATAGAAGGCGGGTGGGGATCGAAACCACCCACTATGATTTCTGCTTATATCTATTTATTTATTAAGCTTACAACATCACACACAGTACAAAATCTACTAATTATTTAACGAAATCTTACATCTGAAATGAGTGACAATTAATGTAAACATAAGTTTCCCAAAGAAAATTTAAATAGAAATTAAAAATTAATAAAAATACAATTAAAATACTTACATGCTTATGCGGCCTCTCCTGACCGTGCACCGTCCTCGGATGCACTGGTGATCTCTTCTACAGGAGAACGGCATCTTGCTCGCCATAGTCACCAATATGTGGTTCGTGTGTTCTTGAGGAAGCAGAAGGATCAGTACACGCAGCTAAGGGCACACCAACGTCATCGGGGTATTCGTCATCGCAATCTGTGCAAAAGTAATCCAGTTAGTTAATCACGACGACATTTCGTTAGTGCCTAGTCTATCATACATCACGCATCCAAGGCCCTCATACAAAATCGCACTATCACAATATTAGTTAACACTTCACTTTTAAAAACCACCGAATTAAAATAAAACAAAACGTACTCACAGTATGCGGCCTCAACACCAACCACTTGTCTTGTCAACGTCCGAGCAACAACAGAGCACGTGGCACACTGAGGCCCTTCTTTTATAGAAGGCGGGTGGGGATCGAAACCACCCACTATGGTTTCTGCTTATATCTATTTATTTATTAAGCTTACAACATCACACACAGTACAAAATCTACTAATTATTTAACGAAATCTTACATCTGAAATGAGTGACAATTAATGTAAACATAAGTTTCCCAAAGAAAATTTAAATAGAAATTAAAAATTAATAAAAATACAATTAAAATACTTACATGCTTATACGGCCTCTTCTGACCGTGCACCGTCCTCGGATGCACTGGTGATCTCTTCTTCAGGAGAACGGCATCTTGCTCGCCATAGTCACCAATATGTGGTTCGTGTGTTCTTGAAGAAGCAGAAGGATCAGTACACGCAGTTAAAGGCTCACCAATTTCATCGGGGAATTCGTCATCGCAATCTGTGCAAAAGTAATCCTGTTAGTTAATCACGACGACATTTCGTTAGTGCCTAGTCTATCATACATCACGCATCCAAGGCCCTCATACAAAATCGCACTATCACAATATTAGTTAACACTTCACTTTTAAAAACCACCGAATTAAAATAAAACAAAACGTACTCACAGTATGCGGCCTCAACACCAACCACTTGTCTTGTCAACGTCCGAGCAACAACAGAGCACGTGGCACACTGAGGCCCTTCTTTTATAGAAGGCGGGTGGGGATCGAAACCACCCACTATGATTTCTGCTTATATCTATTTATTTATTAAGCTTACAACATCACACACAGTACAAAATCTACTAATTATTTTAGGAAATCTTACATCTGAAATGTGTGACAATTAATGTAAATATAAGTTTCCCAAAGAAAATTTAAATAGAAATTAAAAATTAATAAAAATACAATTAAAATACTTACATGCTTATACGGCCTCTTCTGACCGTGCACCGTCCTCGGATGCACTGGTGATCTCTTCTTCAGGAGAACGGCATCTTGCTCGCCATAGTCACCAATATGTGGTTCGTGTGTTCTTGAAGAAGCAGAAGGATCAGTACACGCAGCTAAGGGCACACCAACGTCATCGGGGTATTCGTCATCGCAATCTGTGCAAAAGTAATCCAGTTAGTTAATCACGACGACATTTCGTTAGTGCCTAGTCTATCATACATCACGCATCCAAGGCCCTCATACAAAATCGCACTATCACAATATTAGTTAACACTTCACTTTTAAAAACCACCGAATTAAAATAAAACAAAACGTACTCACAGTATGCGGCCTCAACACCAACCACTTGTCTTGTCAACGTCCGAGCAACAACAGAGCGCGTCGCACACTGAGGCCCTTCTTTTATAGAAGGCGGGTGGGGATCGAAACCACCCACTACGATTTCTGCTTATATTTATTTATTTTTTAACCCTACAACATCACACACAGTACAAAATCTACTAATTATTTTAGGAAATCTTACATCTGAAATGTGTGACAATTAATGTAAACATAAGTTTCCCAAAGAAAATTTAAATAGAAATTTAAAATTTAAAAAAAATACAATAAAATACTTACATGCTTATGCGGCCTCTCCTGACCGTGCACCGTCCTCGGATGCACTGGTGATCTCTTCTACAGGAGAACGGCATCTTGCTCGCCATAGTCACCAATATGTGGTTCGTGTGTTCTTGAAGAAGCAGAAGGATCAGTACACGCAGTTAAAGGCTCACCAATTTCATCGGGGTATTCGTCATCGCAATCTGTGCAAAAGTAATCCTGTTAGTTAATCACGACGACATTTCGTTAGTGCCTAGTCTATCATACATCACGCATCCAAGGCCCTCATACAAAATCGCACTATCACAATATTAGTTAACACTTCACTTTTAAAAACCACCGAATTAAAATAAAACAAAACGTACTCTTAGTATGCGGCCTCAACACCAACCACTTGTCTTGTCAACGTCCGAGCAACAACAGAGCACGTGGCACACTGAGGCCCTTCTTTTATAGAAGGCGGGTGGGGATCGAAACCACCCACTATGATTTCTGCTTATATCTATTTATTTATTAAGCTTACAACATCACACACAGTACAAAATCTACTAATTATTTAACGAAATCTTACATCTGAAATGAGTGACAATTAATGTAAACATAAGTTTCCCAAAGAAAATTTAAATAGAAATTAAAAATTAATAAAAATACAATTAAAATACTTACATGCTTATACGGCCTCTTCTGACCGTGCACCGTCCTCGGATGCACTGGTGATCTCTTCTTCAGGAGAACGGCATCTTGCTCGCCATAGTCACCAATATGTGGTTCGTGTGTTCTTGAAGAAGCAGAAGGATCAGTACACGCAGTTAAAGGCTCACCAATTTCATCGGGGTATTCGTCATCGCAATCTGTGCAAAAGTAATCCTGTTAGTTAATCACGACGACATTTCGTTAGTGCCTAGTCTATCATACATCACGCATCCAAGGCCCTCATACAAAATCGCACTATCACAATATTAGATAACACTTCACTTTTAAAAACCACCGAATTAAAATAAAACAAAACGTACTCACAGTATGCGGCCTCAACACCAACCACTTGTCTTGTCAACGTCCGAGCAACAACAGAGCGCGTGGCACACTGAGGCCCTTCTTTTAAAGAAGGCGGGTGGGGATCGAAACCACCCACTATGATTTCTGCTTATATCTATTTATTTATTGAGCTTACAACATCACACACAGTACAAAATCTACTAATTATTTTACGAAATCTTACATCTGAAATGAGTGACAATTAATGTAAACATAAGTTTCCCAAAGAAAATTTAAATAGAAATTAAAAATTTTAAAAAAATACAAAAAATACAATTAAGTACTTACATGCTTTTGCGGCCTCTCCTGACCGTGCACAGTCCTCGGATGCACTGTTGATCTCTTCTTCAGGAGAACGGCATCTTGCTCGCCATAGTCACCAAAATGTGGTTCGTGTGTTCTTGAGGAAGCAGAAGGATCAGTACACGCAGCTAAGGGCACACCAACGTCATCGGGGTATTCGTCATCGCAATCTGTGCAAAAGTAATCCTGTTAGTTAATCACGACGACATTTCGTTAGTGCCTAGTCTATCATACATCACGCATCCAAGGCCCTCATACAAAATCGCACTATCACAATATTAGTTAACACTTCACTTTTAAAAACCACCGAATTAAAATAAAACAAAACGTACTCACAGTATGCGGCCTCAACACCAACCACTTGTCTTGTCAACGTCAGAGCAACAACAGAGCATGTAGCACACTGAGGCCCTTCTTTTATAGAAGGCGGGTGGGGATCGAAACCACCCACTATGATTTCTGCTTATATCTATTTATTTATTAAGCTTACAACATCACACACAGTACAAAATCTACTAATTATTTAACGAAATCTTACATCTGAAATGAGTGACAATTAATGTAAACATAAGTTTCCCAAAGAAAATTTAAATAGAGATTAAATATTTAAAAAAAATACAATAAAATACTAACATGCTTTATACGGCCTCTTCTGACCGTGCACCGTCCTCGGATGCACTGGTGATCTCTTCTACAGGAGAACGGCATCTTGCTTGCCATAGTCACCAATATGTGGTTCGTGTGTTCTTGAAGAAGCAGAAGGATCAGTACACGCAGTTAAAGGCTCACCAATTTCATCGGGGTATTCGTCATCGCAATCTGTGCAAAAGTAATCCTGTTAGTTAATCACGACGACATTTCGTTAGTGCCTAGTCTATCATACATCACGCATCCAAGGCCCTCATACAAAATCGCACTATCACAATATTAGTTAACACTTCACTTTTAAAAACCACCGAATTAAAATAAAACAAAACGTTCTCACAGTATGCGGCCTCAACACCAACCACTTATCTTGTCAACGTCCGAGCAACAACAGAGCGCGTGGCACACTGAGGCCCTTCTTTTAAAGAAGGCGGGTGGGGATCGAAACCACCCACTATGATTTCTGCTTATATCTATTTATTTATTGAGCTTACAACATCACACACAGTACAAAATCTACTAATTATTTTACGAAATCTTACATCTGAAATGTGTGACAATTAATGTAAACATAAGTTTCCCAAAGAAAATTTAAATAGAGATTAAAAATTAAAAAAAAATACAATAAAATATTTACATGCTTTTGCGGCCTCTCCTGACCGTGCACCGTCCTCGGATGCACTGGTGATCTCTTCTTCGGGAGAACGGCATCTTGCTCGCCATAGTCACCAATATGTGGTTCGTGTGTTCTTGAAGAAGCAGAAGGATCAGTACACGCAGCTAAAGGCTCACCAACGTCATCGGGGTATTCGTCATCGCAATCTGTGCAAAAGTAATCCTGTTAGTTAATCACGACGACATTTCGTTAGTGCCTAGTCTATCATACATCACGCATCCAAGGTCCTCATACAAAATCGCACTATCACAATATTAGTTAACACTTCACTTTTAAAAACCACCGAATTAAAATAAAACAAAACGTACTCACAGTATGCGGCCTCAACACCAACCACTTGTCTTGTCAACGTCCGAGCAACAACAGAGCACGTGGCACACTGAGGCCCTTCTATAAAAGAAGGCGGGTGGGGATCGAAACCACCCACTATGATTTCTGCTTATATCTATTTATTTATTGAGCTTACAACATCACACACAGTACAAAATCTACTAATTATTTTACGAAATCTTACATCTGAAATGTGTGACAATTAATGTAAACATAAGTTTCCCAAAGAAAATTTAAATAGAAATTAAAAATTAATAAAAATACAATTAAAATACTTACATGCTTATACGGCCTCTTCTGACCGTGCACCGTCCTCGGATGCACTGGCGATCTCTTCTTCAGGAGAACGGCATCTTGCTCGCCATAGTCACCAATATGTGGTTCGTGTGTTCTTGAAGAAGCAGAAGGATCAGTACACGCAGGTAAAGGCTCACCAATTTCATCGGGGTATTCGTCATCGCAATCTGTGCAAAAGTAATTCTGTTAGTTAATCACGACGACATTTCGTTAGTGCCTAGTCTATCATACATCACGCATCCAAGGCCCTCATACAAAATCGCACTATCACAATATTAGTTAACACTTCACTTTTAAAAACCACCGAATTAAAATAAAACAAAACGTACTCACAGTATGCGGCCTCAACACCAACCACTTGTCTTGTCAACGTCCGAGCAACAACAGAGCACGTGGCACACTGAGGCCCTTCTTTTATAGAAGGCGGGTGGGGATCGAAACCACCCACTATGATTTCTGCTTATATCTATTTATTGATTAAGCTTACAACATCACACACAGTACAAAATCTACTAATTATTTAACGAAATCTTACATCTGAAATGAGTGACAATTAATGTAAACATAAGTTTCCCAAAGAAAATTTAAATAGAAATTAAAAATTAATAAAAATACAATTAAAATACTTACATGCTTATACGGCCTCTTCTGACCGTGCACCGTCCTCGGATGCACTGGTGATCTCTTCTTCAGGAGAACGGCATCTTGCTCGCCATAGTCACCAATATGTGGTTCGTGTGTGCTTGAAGAAGCAGAAGGATCAGTACACGCAGTTAAAGGCTCGCCAATTTCATCGGGGTATTCGTCATCGCAATCTGTGCAAAAGTAATCCTGTTAGTTAATGACGACGACATTTCGTTAGTGCCTAGTCTATCATACATCACGCATCCAAGGCCCTCATACAAAATCGCACTATCACAATATTAGTTAACACTTCACTTTTAAAAACCACCGAATTAAAATAAAACAAAACGTACTCACAGTATGCGGCCTCAACACCAACCACTTATCTTGTCAACGTCCGAGCAACAACAGAGCGCGTGGCACACTGAGGCCCTTCTTTTAAAGAAGGCGGGTGGGGATCGAAACCACCCACTATGATTTCTGCTTATATCTATTTATTTATTGAGCTTACAACATCACACACAGTACAAAATCTACTAATTATTTTACGAAATCTTACATCTGAAATGTGTGACAATTAATGTAAACATAAGTTTCCCAAAGAAAATTTAAATAGAAATTAAAAATTAATAAAAATACAATTAAAATACTTACATGCTTATACGGCCTCTTCTGACCGTGCACCGTCCTCGGATGCACTGGCGATCTCTTCTTCAGGAGAACGGCATCTTGCTCGCCATAGTCACCAATATGTGGTTCGTGTGTTCTTGAAGAAGCAGAAGGATCAGTACACGCAGGTAAAGGCTCACCAATTTCATCGGGGTATTCGTCATCGCAATCTGTGCAAAAGTAATTCTGTTAGTTAATCACGACGACATTTCGTTAGTGCCTAGTCTATCATACATCACGCATCCAAGGCCCTCATACAAAATCGCACTATCACAATATTAGTTAACACTTCACTTTTAAAAACCACCGAATTAAAATAAAACAAAACGTACTCACAGTATGCGGCCTCAACACCAACCACTTATCTTGTCAACGTCCGAGCAACAACAGAGCGCGTGGCACACTGAGGCCCTTCTTTTAAAGAAGGCGGGTGGGGATCGAAACCACCCACTATGATTTCTGCTTATATCTATTTATTTATTGAGCTTACAACATCACACACAGTACAAAATCTACTAATTATTTTACGAAATCTTACATCTGAAATGTGTGACAATTAATGTAAACATAAGTTTCCCAAAGAAAATTTAAATAGAGATTAAAAATTAAAAAAAAATACAATAAAATATTTACATGCTTTTGCGGCCTCTCCTGACCGTGCACCGTCCTCGGATGCACTGGTGATCTCTTCTTCGGGAGAACGGCATCTTGCTCGCCATAGTCACCAATATGTGGTTCGTGTGTTCTTGAAGAAGCAGAAGGATCAGTACACGCAGCTAAAGGCTCACCAACGTCATCGGGGTATTCGTCATCGCAATCTGTGCAAAAGTAATCCTGTTAGTTAATCACGACGACATTTCGTTAGTGCCTAGTCTATCATACATCACGCATCCAAGGTCCTCATACAAAATCGCACTATCACAATATTAGTTAACACTTCACTTTTAAAAACCACCGAATTAAAATAAAACAAAACGTACTCACAGTATGCGGCCTCAACACCAACCACTTGTCTTGTCAACGTCCGAGCAACAACAGAGCACGTGGCACACTGAGGCCCTTCTATAAAAGAAGGCGGGTGGGGATCGAAACCACCCACTATGATTTCTGCTTATATCTATTTATTTATTGAGCTTACAACATCACACACAGTACAAAATCTACTAATTATTTTACGAAATCTTACATCTGAAATGTGTGACAATTAATGTAAACATAAGTTTCCCAAAGAAAATTTAAATAGAAATTAAAAATTAATAAAAATACAATTAAAATACTTACATGCTTATACGGCCTCTTCTGACCGTGCACCGTCCTCGGATGCACTGGCGATCTCTTCTTCAGGAGAACGGCATCTTGCTCGCCATAGTCACCAATATGTGGTTCGTGTGTTCTTGAAGAAGCAGAAGGATCAGTACACGCAGGTAAAGGCTCACCAATTTCATCGGGGTATTCGTCATCGCAATCTGTGCAAAAGTAATTCTGTTAGTTAATCACGACGACATTTCGTTAGTGCCTAGTCTATCATACATCACGCATCCAAGGCCCTCATACAAAATCGCACTATCACAATATTAGTTAACACTTCACTTTTAAAAACCACCGAATTAAAATAAAACAAAACGTACTCACAGTATGCGGCCTCAACACCAACCACTTGTCTTGTCAACGTCCGAGCAACAACAGAGCACGTGGCACACTGAGGCCCTTCTTTTATAGAAGGCGGGTGGGGATCGAAACCACCCACTATGATTTCTGCTTATATCTATTTATTGATTAAGCTTACAACATCACACACAGTACAAAATCTACTAATTATTTAACGAAATCTTACATCTGAAATGAGTGACAATTAATGTAAACATAAGTTTCCCAAAGAAAATTTAAATAGAAATTAAAAATTAATAAAAATACAATTAAAATACTTACATGCTTATACGGCCTCTTCTGACCGTGCACCGTCCTCGGATGCACTGGTGATCTCTTCTTCAGGAGAACGGCATCTTGCTCGCCATAGTCACCAATATGTGGTTCGTGTGTGCTTGAAGAAGCAGAAGGATCAGTACACGCAGTTAAAGGCTCGCCAATTTCATCGGGGTATTCGTCATCGCAATCTGTGCAAAAGTAATCCTGTTAGTTAATGACGACGACATTTCGTTAGTGCCTAGTCTATCATACATCACGCATCCAAGGCCCTCATACAAAATCGCACTATCACAATATTAGTTAACACTTCACTTTTAAAAACCACCGAATTAAAATAAAACAAAACGTACTCACAGTATGCGGCCTCAACACCAACCACTTATCTTGTCAACGTCCGAGCAACAACAGAGCGCGTGGCACACTGAGGCCCTTCTTTTAAAGAAGGCGGGTGGGGATCGAAACCACCCACTATGATTTCTGCTTATATCTATTTATTTATTGAGCTTACAACATCACACACAGTACAAAATCTACTAATTATTTTACGAAATCTTACATCTGAAATGTGTGACAATTAATGTAAACATAAGTTTCCCAAAGAAAATTTAAATAGAAATTAAAAATTAATAAAAATACAATTAAAATACTTACATGCTTATACGGCCTCTTCTGACCGTGCACCGTCCTCGGATGCACTGGCGATCTCTTCTTCAGGAGAACGGCATCTTGCTCGCCATAGTCACCAATATGTGGTTCGTGTGTTCTTGAAGAAGCAGAAGGATCAGTACACGCAGGTAAAGGCTCACCAATTTCATCGGGGTATTCGTCATCGCAATCTGTGCAAAAGTAATTCTGTTAGTTAATCACGACGACATTTCGTTAGTGCCTAGTCTATCATACATCACGCATCCAAGGCCCTCATACAAAATCGCACTATCACAATATTAGTTAACACTTCACTTTTAAAAACCACCGAATTAAAATAAAACAAAACGTACTCACAGTATGCGGCCTCAACACCAACCACTTGTCTTGTCAACGTCCGAGCAACAACAGAGCACGTGGCACATTGAGGCCCTTCTTTTATAGAAGGCGGGTGGGGATCGAAACCACCCACTATGATTTCTGCTTATATCTATTTATTTATTAAGCTTACAACATCACACACAGTACAAAATCTACTAATTATTTTACGAAATCTTACATCTGAAATGAGTGACAATTAATGTAAACATAAGTTTCCCAAAGAAAATTTAAATAGAAATTAAAAATTAATAAAAATACAATTAAAATACTTACATGCTTATACGGCCTCTTCTGACCGTGCACCGTCCTCGGATGCACTGGTGATCTCTTCTTCAGGAGAACGGCATCTTGCTCGCCATAGTCACCAATATGTGGTTCGTGTGTGCTTGAAGAAGCAGAAGGATCAGTACACGCAGTTAAAGGCTCACCAATTTCATCGGGGTATTCGTCATCGCAATCTGTGCAAAAGTAATCCTGTTAGTTAATCACGACGACATTTCGTTAGTGCCTAGTCTATCATACATCACGCATCCAAGGCCCTCATACAAAATCGCACTATCACAATATTAGATAACACTTCACTTTTAAAAACCACCGAATTAAAATAAAACAAAACGTACTCACAGTATGCGGCCTCAACACCAACCACTTGTCTTGTCAACGTCCGAGCAACAACAGAGCGCGTGGCACACTGAGGCCCTTCTTTTAAAGAAGGCGGGTGGGGATCGAAACCACCCACTATGATTTCTGCTTATATCTATTTATTTATTGAGCTTACAACATCACACACAGTACAAAATCTACTAATTATTTTACGAAATCTTACATCTGAAATGTGTGACAATTAATGTAAACATAAGTTTCCCAAAGAAAATTTAAATAGAGATTAAAAATTTAAAAAAAATACAATAAAATACTTACATGCTTATACGGCCTCTTCTGACCGCGCACCGTCCTCGGATGCACTGGTGATCTCTTCTACAGGAGAACGGCATCTTGCTCGCCATAGTCACCAATATGTGGTTCGTGTGTTCTTGAAGAAGCAGAAGGATCAGTACACGCATTTAAAGGCTCACCAATTTCATCGGGGTATTCGTCATCGCAATCTGTGCAAAAGTAATCCTGTTAGTTAATCACGACGACATTTCGTTAGTGCCTAGTCTATCATACATCACGCATCCAAGGCCCTCATACAAAATCGCACTATCACAATATTAGTTAACACTTCACTTTTAAAAACCACCGAATTAAAATAAAACAAAACGTACTCTTAGTATGCGGCCTCAACACCAACCACTTGTCTTGTCAACGTCCGAGCAACAACAGAGTACGTGGCACACTGAGGCCCTTCTTTTATAGAAGGCGGGTGGGGATCGAAACCACCCACTATGATTTCTGCTTATATCTATTTATTTATTAAGCTTACAACATCACACACAGTACAAAATCTACTAATTATTTAACGAAATCTTACATCTGAAATGAGTGACAATTAATGTAAACATAAGTTTCCCAAAGAAAATTTAAATAGAAATTAAAAATTAATAAAAATACAATTAAAATACTTACATACTTATACGGCCTCTTCTGACCGTGCACCGTCCTCGGATGCACTGGTGATCTCTTCTTCGGGAGAACGGCGTCTTGCTCGCCATGGTCACCAATATGTGGGTCGTGTGTTCTTGAGGAAGCAGAAGGATCAGTACAGGCAGCTAAAGGCTCACCAATGTCATCGGGGTATTCGTTCTCGAAATCTGTGCAACAGTAATCCTGTTAGTTAATCACGACGACATTACGTTAGTGCCTAGTCTATCATACATCACGCATCCAAGGCCCTCATACAAAATCGCACTATCACAATATTAGTTAACACTTCACTTTTAAAAACCACCGAATTAAAATAAAACAAAACGTACTCACAGTATGCGGCCTCAACACCAACCACTTGTCTTGTCAACGTCCGAGCAACAACAGAGCACGTGGCACACTGAGGCCCTTCTTTTATAGAAGGCGGGTGGGGATCGAAACCACCCACTACGATTTCTGCTTATATTTATTTATTTTTTAACCCTACAACATCACACACAGTACAAAATCTACTAATTATTTTACGAAATCTTACATCTAAAATGTGTGACAATTAATGTAAACTTAAGTTTCACAAAAAAAGAAATTATTATTTAAAAAACATACAATTAAAATACTTACATACAATACGTATACGGCCTCTCCTGACCGTGCACCGTCCTCGGATGCACTGGTGATCTCTTCTTCGGGAGAACGGCGTCTTGCTCGCCATAGTCACCAATATGTGGTTCGTGTGTTCTTGAGGAAGCAGAAGGATCAGTACAGGCAGCTAAAGGCTCACCAATGTCATCGGGGTATTCGTTCTCGAAATCTGTGCAACAGTAATCCTGTTAGTTAATCACGACGACATTACGTTAGTGCCTAGTCTATCATACATCACGCATCCAAGGCCCTCATACAACATCGCACTACCACAAATTTAGTTAAAACACTTCACTTTCAAAAACCACCGAATAAAAATAACACAGAACGTACTCACAGTATGCGGCCTCGACACCAGCCACTTGTCTTGTCAACGTCCGAGCAACAACAGTGCGCGTGGCACACTGAGGCCTTTCTTTTATAGAAGGCGGGTGGGGATCGAAACCACCCACTATGATTTCTGCTTATATTTATTTATTTATTAAGCTTACAACATCACACACAGTACAAAATCTACTAATTATTTTACGAAATCTTACATCTTAAATGTGTGACAATTACTGTAAACGTAAGTTTCACAAAAAGAAAAAGAAAAAGAAAAATAATAATTAAAAAAAAAATAATAATTAAAAAAAAATAATAATTAAAAAAAAATACAATTAAAATACTTACATACAATACGTATACGGCCTCTCCTGACCGTGCACCGTCCTCGGATGCACTGGTGATCTCTTCTTCGGGAGAACGGCATCTTGCTCGCCATGGTCACCAATATGTGGTTCCTGTGTTCTTGAGGAAGCAGAAGGATCAGTACACGCAGCTAAAGGCTCACCAACGTCATCGGGGTATTCGTCATCGCAATCTGTGCAAAAGTAATCCTGTTAGTTAATCACGACGACATTTCGTTAGTGCCTAGTCTATCATACATCACGCATCCAAGGCCCTCATACAAAATCGCACTATCACAATATTAGTTAACACTTCACTTTTAAAAACGACCTAATTAAAATAAAACAAAACGTATTCACAGTATGCGGCCTCAACACCAACCACTTGTCTTGTCAACGTCCGAGCAACAACAGAGCACGTGGCACACTGAGGCCCTTCTTTTATAGAAGGCGGGTGGGGATCGAAACCACCCACTATGATTTCTGCTTATATCTATTTATTTATTAAGCTTACAACATCACACACAGTACAAAATCTACTAATTATTTTACGAAATCTTACATCTGAAATGTGTGACAATAATTAATGTAAACATAAGTTTCCCAAAGAAAATTTAAATAGAAATTAAAAATTAATAAAAATACAATTAAAATACTTACATGCTTATACGGCCTCTTCTGACCGTGCACCGTCCTCGGATGCACTGGTGATCTCTTCTTCAGGAGAACGGCATCTTGCTCGCCATAGTCACCAATATGTGGTTCGTGTGTTCTTGAAGAAGCAGAAGGATCAGTACACGCAGTTAAAGGCTCACCAATTTCATCGGGGTATTCGTCATCGCAATCTGTGCAAAAGTAATCCTGTTAGTTAATCACGACGACATTTCGTTAGTGCCTAGTCTATCATACATCACGCATCCAAGGCCCTCATACAAAATCGCACTATCACAATATTAGTTACCACTTCACTTTTAAAAACCACCGAATTAAAATAAAACAAAACGTACTCACAGTGTGCGGCCTCAACACCAACCACTTGTCTTGTCAACGTCCGAGCAACAACAGAGCACGTAGCACACTGAGGCCCTTCTTTTATAGAAGGCGGGTGGGGATCGAAACCACCCACTACGATTTCTGCTTATATCTATTTATTTATTAAGCTTACAACATCACACACAGTACAAAATCTACTAATTATTTTACGAAATCTTACATCTTAAATGTGTGACAATTACTGTAAACGTAAGTTTCACAAAAAGAAAAAGAAAAAGAAAAATAATAATTAAAAAAAAAATAATAATTAAAAAATAATAATAATTAAAAAAAAATACAATTAAAATACTTACATACAATACGTATACGGCCTCTCCTGACCGTGCACCGTCCTCGGATGCACTGGTGATCTCTTCTTCGGGAGAACGGCATCTTGCTCGCCATGGTCACCAATATGTGGTTCCTGTGTTCTTGAGGAAGCAGAAGGATCAGTACACGCAGCTAAAGGCTCACCAACGTCATCCGGGTATTCGTCATCGCAATCTGTGCAAAAGTAATCCTGTTAGTTAATCACGACGACATTTCGTTAGTGCCTAGTCTATCATACATCACGCATCCAAAGCCCTCATACAAAATCGCACTATCACAATATTAGTTAACACTTCACTTTTAAAAACCACCGAATTAAAATAAAACAAAACGTACTCACAGTATGCGACCTCAACACCAACCACTTGTCTTGTCAACGTCCGAGCAACAACAGAGCACGTGGCACATTGAGGCCCTTCTTTTATAGAAGGCGGGTGGGGATCGAAACCACCCACTATGATTTCTGCTTATATCTATTTATTTATTAAGCTTACAACATCACACACAGTACAAAATCTACTAATTATTTTACGAAATCTTACATCTGAAATGTGTGACAATTAATGTAAACATAAGTTTCCCAAAGAAAATTTAAATAGAAATTAAAAATTAATAAAAATACAATTAAAATACTAACATGCTTATACGGCCTCTTCTTACCGTGCACCGTCCTCGGATGCACTGGTGATCTCTTCTTCAGGAGAACGGCATCTTGCTCGCCATAGTCACCAATATGTGGTTCGTGTGTTCTTGAAGAAGCAGAAGGATCAGTACACGCAGTTAAAGGCTCACCAATTTCATCGGGGTATTCGTCATCGCAATCTGTGCAAAAGTAATCCTGTTAGTTAATCACGACGACATTTCGTTAGTGCCTAGTCTATCATACATCACGCATCCAAGGCCCTCATACAAAATCGCACTATCACAATATTAGTTAACACTTCACTTTTAAAAACCACCGAATTAAAATAAAACAAAACGTACTCACAGTATGCGGCCTCAACACCAACCACTTGTCTTGTCAACGTCCGAGCAACAACAGAGCGCGTGGCACACTGAAGCCCTTCTTTTAAAGAAGGCGGGTGGGGATCGAAACCACCCACTATGATTTCTGCTTATATCTATTTATTTATTGAGCTTACAACATCACACACAGTACAAAATCTACTAATTATTTTACGAAATCTTACATCTTAAATGTGTGACAATTACTGAAAACGTAAGTTTCACAAAAAGAAAAAGAAAAAGAAAAATAATAATTAAAAAAAAATAATAATTAAAAAAAATACAATTAAAATACTTACATACAATACGTATACGGCCTCTCCTGACCGTGCACCGTCCTCGGATGCACTGGTGATCTCTTCTTCGGGAGAACGGCATCTTGCTCGCCATGGTCACCAATATGTGGTTCCTGTGTTCTTGAGGAAGCAGAAGGATCAGTACACGCAGCTAAAGGCTCACCAACGTCATCGGGGTTTTCGTCATCGCAATCTGTGCAAAAGTAATCCTGTTAGTTAATCACGACGACATTTCGTTAGTACCTAGTCTATCATACATCACGCATCCAAGGCCCTCATACAAAATCGCACTATCACAATATTAGTTAACACTTCACTTTTAAAAACCACCGAATTAAAATAAAACAAAACGTACTCACAGTATGCGACCTCAACACCAACCACTTGTCTTGTCAACGTCCGAGCAACAACAGAGCACGTGGCACATTGAGGCCCTTCTTTTATAGAAGGCGGGTGGGGATCGAAACCACCCACTATGATTTCTGCTTATATCTATTTATTTATTAAGCTTACAACATCACACACAGTACAAAATCTACTAATTATTTTACGAAATCTTACATCTGAAATGTGTGACAATTAATGTAAACATAAGTTTCCCAAAGAAAATTTAAATAGAAATTAAAAATTAATAAAAATACAATTAAAATACTTACATGCTTATACGGCCTCTTCTGACCGTGCACCGTCCTCGGATGCACTGGTGATCTCTTCTTCAGGAGAACGGCATCTTGCTCGCCATAGTCACCAATATGTGGTTCGTGTGTTCTTGAAGAAGCAGAAGGATCAGTACACGCAGTTAAAGGCTCACCAATTTCATCGGGGTATTCGTCATCGCAATCTGTGCAAAAGTAATCCTGTTAGTTAATCACGACGACATTTCGTTAGTGCCTAGTCTATCATACATCACGCATCCAAGGCCCTCATACAAAATCGCACTATCACAATATTAGTTAACACTTCACTTTTAAAAACCACCGAATTAAAATAAAACAAAACGTACTCACAGTATGCGGCCTCAACACCAACCACTTGTCTTGTCAACGTCCGAGCAACAACAGAGCACGTGGCACATTGAGGCCCTTCTTTTATAGAAGGCGGGTGGGGATCGAAACCACCCACTATGATTTCTGCTTATATCTATTTATTTATTGAGCTTACAACATCACACACAGTACAAAATCTACTAATTATTTTACGAAATCTTACATCTTAAATGTGTGACAATTACTGTAAACGTAAGTTTCACAAAAAGAAAAAGAAAAATAATAATTAAAAAAAAATAATAATTAAAAAAAAATACAATTAAAATACTTACATACAATACGTATACGGCCTCTCCTGACCGTGCACCGTCCTCGGATGCACTGGTGATTTCTTCTTCGGGAGAACGGCATCTTGCTCGCCATGGTCACCAATATGTGGTTCCTGTGTTCTTGAGGAAGCAGAAGGATCAGTACACGCAGCTAAAGGCTCACCAACGTCATCGGGGTATTCGTCATCGCAATCTGTGCAAAAGTAATCCTGTTAGTTAATCACGACGACATTTCGTTAGTGCCTAGTCTATCATACATCACGCATCCAAGGCCCTCATACAAAATCGCACTATCACAATATTAGTTAACACTTCACTTTTAAAAACCACCGAATTAAAATAAAACAAAACGTACTCACAGTATGCGGCCTCAACACCAACCACTTGTCTTGTCAACGTCCGAGCAACAACAGAGCACGTGGCACACTGAGGCCCTTCTTTTATAGAAGGCGGGTGGGGATCGAAACCACCCACTATGATTTCTGCTTATATCTATTTATTTATTAAGCTTACAACATCACACACAGTACAAAATCTACTAATTATTTTACGAAATCTTACATCTAAAATGTGTGACAATTAATGTAAACTTAAGTTTCACAAAAAAAGAAATAAAAAAGAAATTAATATTTAAAAAAAATACTATTAAAATACTTACATACAATACGTATACGGCCTCTCCTGACCGTGCACCGTCCTCGGATGCACTGGTGATCTCTTCTTCGGGAGAACGGCGTCTTGCTCGCCATGGTCACCAATATGTGGTTCGTGTGTTCTTGAGGAAGCAGAAGGATCAGTACACGCAGCTAAAGGCTCACCAACGTCATCGGGGTATTCGTCATCGCAATCTGTGCAAAAGTAATCCTGTTAGTTAATCACGACGACATTTCGTTAGTGCCTAGTCTATCATACATCACGCATCCAAGGCCCTCATACAAAATCGCACTATCACAATATTAGTTAACATTTCACTTTTAAAAACCACCGAATTAAAATAAAACAAAACGTACTCACAGTATGCGGCCTCGACACCAACCACTTTTCTTGTCAACGTCCGAGCAACACCAGAGCCCTTGGCACACTGAGGCCTTTCTTTTAAAGAAGGCGGGTGGGGATCGAAAGCACCCACTATGATTTCTCCATAAATTTATTTATTTATTAAGTTATTAAGCTTACATCACACACAGTACAAAATCTTACATGTAAAATGTGTGACCATTAATGTAAACATACGTTTCACAAAAAAATTAAAGAGAAATTTAAAATTAAAAAAAAAGACAATTAAAATACTTAGATATATATAGGGAAATAACACACAAGAAACAGCTTTTGACGGCTACCCTAAAAATGAGAGCGAGGCGGCGGCGTCCTAATTGGCAAATTATTCTAAAATTAACGGTTGTTTACGAAGCTTATTTGTGAGCGATATCCTATCCCACTTCTGATTTTAGCAACCAGAAGTTATAATCAAATAAAAAAACTATTCGAAATAAGCTACGAAGTGATTTAACCAAAAATAACTTCATTAAAGAACAAATCACGGTATTCTCGAAATCACACTATATCTACCTTAAAATTTACTTATACAATCAAAACAACACGACTTTGGGTATTTTAAAAACAACCGTTAACCTTAAAACAATTACACAAAAATCACCGAAAAAATAACACAAAACGTACTCACAGTATGCGGCCTCGACACCAACCACTTTTCTTGTCAACGTCCGAGCAACACCAGAGCCCGTGGCACACTGAGGCCTTTCTTTTATAGAAGGCGGGTGGGGATCGAAAGCACCCATTATGATTTCTCCATAAATTTATTTATTTATTTAGTTAGTTATTAAGCTTACATCACACACAGTACAAAATCTTACATCTAAAATGTGTGACCATTAATGTAAACATACGTTTCACAAAAAAATTAAAGAGAAATTTAAAATTAAAAAAAAAAGACAATTAAAATACTTATATATAGGGAAATAACACATAAGAAACAGCTTTTGACGGCTACCCTCAAAATGAGAGCGAGGCGGCGGCGTCCTAATTGGCAAATTATTCTAAAATTAACGGTTGTTTACGAAGCTTATTTGTGAGCGATATCCTATCCCACTTCTGATTTTAGCAACCAGAAGTTATAATCAAATAAAAAAAACTATTCGAAATAAGCTACGAAGTGATTTCACCAAAAATAACTTCATTAAAGAACAAATCACGGTATTCTCGAAATTACACTATATCTACCATAAAATTTACTTGTACAATCAAAACAACACGACTTTGGGTATTTTAAAAACAACCGTTAACCTTAAAATAATTACACAAAAATTACCGAATAAAAGTAACACAAAACGTGCTCACAGTATGCGGCCTCGACACCAACCACTTTTCTTGTCAACGTCCGAGCAACACCAGAGCCCTCGGTAATATGGGGCCTATCTTTTATATAAGGCGGGTGGGGATTGAAACCCCCCTCTATGATTTCTGCTTATATTTTTGAAGTTGTACTTCTTTAGGCGCGTTATGAAAAATTGATGAGAGTGAAATTTTACGATTGCGCGCGCACCTATGACACAAAATTGGCAGTGTGATATAGCGTGCGCGAGCGAGATGGGAATAAGACAAACTACAAGTAAAAAGAAATAGAATATGAGTGAAGCTAACTTCACGCATATTCTAGCTTAGCAGCTTAACAAGAATTTTGAATGACCATGACAATTGACATCTGACAATGACATTTACCTTTTAAACAAATATAGGAGTTTTAATTATTGTTTAAAATTAATAATTATATACCTAGTTATTTTCATTATACAAAATATTTGTGAAATAATATAAAATATTTGTGAAAAAACTGTGCTAACCTTCCTGAGTGCTTCAATACAATTGAGGTTAACTATCCGTATGTATTATCGAGTATTATTGTTGATTAAAACTGAAACATGAACCATTATTCATTGCTTTTGTTTATTGCGTTTGTTACAGCAACTTTTTAGAAATATTCTACGACCCTATATATCAATAATTGAGAACAAAGATTTAAGCACGAATACTAATAAGGAGAAAATGAAGGCTTGGAGCGATATAACAGAGAAGTAAACATTTTAATAAGTACCTGCATCTCAAAAAAATTACCACATTATTTAATCAAAACATCAGATTTAATCTAGCAAATATAAGGACAAGAGACAAAAAACAATTGATGAATCAGTGGAAGTGCACTAAATTGAATACAAAAAAAGAGTTGTCATCTTATCGCCGTGAAACATCAAAAACTGGAGGTGGAACAAAGCCACCATCACCTTCTCGAGACACAATGGTTTGAAGTAGATTTCAATGAATTTGATTGTGATGGTGTCGAGGTAGGAATGTTAATTATAAATATGATGTATGGTGATGTTCAAGGTTCAACCTTTCAAGCATAGGCATATGCTTACAACATTACTTTATTCCCCTACAGGGTAGTTAAAGATATTGTAATACCTCAAAACATCCATGTTGCACTTGTAGTACCGAAACTCTGTCCTGCCAGAAGTGAGCCCATTCCCACTTATAATGGACAGTGGGTATAATACACCTTAATACCTGAGTGCGAACCACTCACCATGATACTTAAATTAATAGATGTTATTTATATATTTCAGGTTATTACAAATAAAATCATTTTGGAAACAATTGATATCCCAAAAGCAAATAAAGCCAACAATGACAAGGTAATAAATCAGTTTTGACATAACTTGAATACTAAAAAAGCCAAACAAAGGTGTGCACAACAGTGACAACATAACTTAACAATTTCATTATTTTGTAGGATTAAAGAAAGGTTAAAGAAAATCATGTCGAACTGAACAACAAGAATCCCCAAACAACTCCAAAGAAACCTACAAGGAAGACACCGGTATTATATTTAAATTATCTCTATCTCTAAATAGAATAAAAGAAAGTTGCTATCCAGGTCTGTAGCATGTGCTACAAATTATATTATTAACACATTTATATAATTATATTAATATAAATGTGTTAAAAAATTTATAATATGTATTATAAAAAATTTTAAGTTTTGCATGGACAGAGCTTAAATTAATATTCTCTTATTTGTTGCAGAAAGCAAGTAATTTTGGAGAAGCCTCGTAGATGCACAACCAAGTAATGATTAATTTAAAATTACAAACCGAAATTCTGATGAAGACATTAGAGTCACTTAAAAATAAATAGTATAATGAAATAAAAATGTTTTAAAGATAAATAGTGTTCTATTTGTTTAATGTAAGAGAATAATAATAAATATTTATTTAATTAATTTTTCAAATGTAAACTGAACTTTATTGACTTTAATGACTCCTTTTCCAGTCTTTGATTATTTAATTGTAATTAATTATTTGCATGCAATCAAAAACTATTTTTAATAATGCCAAAGAAGTATAACTTCTTACGCGCGTACATAAGTACACGCACACTTTTTTTTTTTTTTTTTTATTTCGTTATTAAGCTTACAACATCACACACAGTACAAAATCTACTAAATATTTTACAAAATCTTACATCTAAAATGTGTGACCATTAATGTAAACATACGTTTCACAAAAAAATTAAAGAGAAATTTAAAATTAAAAAAAAAGACAATTAAAATACTTAGATATATATAGGGAAATAACACATAAGAAACAGCTTTTGACGGCTACCCTAAAAATGAGAGCGAGGCGGCGGCGTCCTAATTGGCAAATTATTCTAAAATTAACGGTTGTTAACGAAGCTTATTTGTGAGCGATATCCTATCCCACTTCTGATTTTAGCAACCAGAAGTTATAATCAAATAAAAAAAACTATTCGAAATAAGCTACGAAGTAATTTAACCAAAAATAACTTCATTAAAGAACAAATCACGGTATTCTCGAAATCACACTATATCTACCATAAAATTTACTTGTACAATCAAAACAACACGACTTTGGGTATTTTAAAAACAACCGTTAACCTTAAAACAATTACACAAAAATTACCGAATAAAAGTAACACAAAACGTACTCACAGTATGCGGCCTCGACACCAACCACTTTTCTTGTCAACGTCCGAGCAACACCAGAGCCCGTGGAACACTGAGGCCTTTCTTTTAAAGATCGGTGGGGATCGAAAGCACCCACTATGATTTCTGCTTAAATTTATTTAGTTATTAAGCTTACATCACACAGTACAAAATCTTACATCTTTAATGTGTGACCATTAATGTAAACACAAAAAAATTAAAGAGAAATTTAAAATTAAAAATTAAAAAAAAAGACAGTTAAAATACTTATATATAGGTAAATAACACATAAGAAACAGCTTTTGACGGCTACCCTCAATATGAGAGCGAGGCGGCGGCGTCCTAATTGGCAAATTATTCTAAAATTTACGGTTGGTTACGAAGCTTATTTGTGAGTGATATCCTATCCCACTTCTGATTTTAGCAACCAGAAGTTATAATCAAATAAAAAAAACTATTCGAAATAAGCTACGAAGTGATTTAACCAAAAATAACTTCATTAAAGAACAAATCACGGTATTCTCGAAATCACACTATATCTACCATAAAATTTACTTGTACAATCAAAACAACACGACTTTGGGTATTTTAAAAACAACCGTTAACCTAAAAATAATTACACAAAAATTACCGAATAAAAGTAACACAAAACGTACTCACAGTATGCGGCCTCGACACCAACCACTTTTCTTGTCAACATCCGAGCAACACCAGAGCCCGTGGAACACTGAGGCCTTTCTTTTAAAGAAGGCGGGTGGGGATCGAAAGCACCCACTATGATTTCTGCTTAAATTTATTTAGTTATTAAGCTTACATCACACAGTACAAAATCTTACATCTTTAATGTGTGACCATTAATGTAAACACAAAAAAATTAAAGAGAAATTTAAAATTAAAAATTAAAAAAAAAGACAGTTAAAATACTTATATATAGGTAAATAACACATAAGAAACAGCTTTTGACGGCTACCCTCAATATGAGAGCGAGGCGGCGGCGTCCTAATTGGCAAATTATTCTAAAATTTACGGTTGGTTACGAAGCTTATTTGTGAGTGATATCCTATCCCACTTCTGATTTTAGCAACCAGAAGTTATAATCAAATAAAAAAAACTATTCGAAATAAGCTACGAAGTGATTTAACCAAAAATAACTTCATTAAAGAACAAATCACGGTATTCTCGAAATCACACTATATCTACCATAAAATTTACTTGTACAATCAAAACAACACGACTTTGGGTATTTTAAAAACAACCGTTAACCTTAAAACAATTACACAAAAATTACCGAATAAAAGTAACACAAAACGTACTCACAGTATGCGGCCTCGACAGCAACCACTTTTCTTGTCAACGTCCGAGCAACACCAGAGCCCGTGGAACACTGAGGCCTTTCTTTTAAAGAAGGCGGGTGGGGATCAAAAGCACCCACTATGATTTCTGCTTAAATTTATTAATTTATTTAGTTATTAAGCTTACATCACACACAGTACAAAATCTACTAAATATTTTACAAAATATTACATCTTAAATGTGTGACAATTAATGTAAACACATACGTTTCACAAAAAAATGAAAGAGAAATTTTAAATTTTAAATTTAAAAAAAAAGACAATTAAAATCCTTATATATAGGGAAATAACACATAAGAAACAGCTTTTGACGGCTACCCTCAATATGAGAACGAGGCGGCGGCGTCCTAATTGGCAAATTATTCTAAAATTAACGGTTGGTTACGAAGCTTATTTGTGAGTGATATCCTATCCCACTTCTGATTTTAGCAACCAGAAGTTATAATCAAATAAAAAAAACTATTCGAAATAAGCTACGAAGTGATTTAACCAAAAATAACTTCATTAAAGAACAAATCACGGTATTCTCGAAATCACACTATATCTACCATAAAATTTACTTGTACAATCAAAACAACACGACTTTGGGTATTTTAAAAACAACCGTTAACCTTAAAATAATTACACAAAAATTACCGAATAAAAGTAACAAAACGTACTCACAGTATGCGGCCTTGACACCAACCACTTTTCTTGTCAACGTCCGAGCAACACCAGAGCCCGTGGAACACTGAGGCCTTTCTTTTAAAGAAGGTGGGTGGGGATCGAAAGCACCCACTATGATTTCTGCTTAAATTTATTTAGTTATTAAGCTTACATCACACAGTACAAAATCTTACATCTTTAATGTGTGACCATTAATGTAAACACAAAAAAATTAAAGAGAAATTTAAAATTAAAAATTTAAAAAAAAGACAGTTAAAATACTTATATATAGGTAAATAACACATAAGAAACAGCTTTTGACGGCTACCCTCAATATGAGAGCGAGGCGGCGGCGTCCTAATTGGCAAATTATTCTAAAATTAACGGTTGGTTACGAAGCTTATTTGTGAGTGATATCCTATCCCACTTCTGATTTTAGCAACCAGAAGTTATAATCAAATAAAAAAAACTATTCGAAATAAGCTACGAAGTGATTTAACCAAAAATAACTTCATTAAAGAACAAATCACGGTATTCTCGAAATCACACTATATCTACCATAAAATTTACTTGTACAATCAAAACAACACGACTTTGGGTATTTTAAAAACAACCGTTAACCTTAAAATAATTAAACAAAAATCACCGAAAAAAATAACACAAAACGTACTCACAGTATGCGGCCTCGACACCAACCACTTTTCTTGTCAACGTCCAAGCAACACCAGAGCCCGTGGCACACTGAGGCCTTTCTTTTAAAGAAGGCGGGTGGGGATCGAAAGCACCCACTATGATTTCTGCTTAAATTTATTTAGTTATTAAGCTTACATCACACAGTACAAAATCTTACATCTTTAATGTGTGACCATTAATGTAAACACAAAAAAATTAAAGAGAAATTTAAAATTAAAAATTAAAAAAAAAGACAGTTAAAATACTTATATATAGGTAAATAACACATAAGAAACAGCTTTTGACGGCTACCCTCAATATGAGAGCGAGGCGGCGGCGTCCTAATTGGCAAATTATTCTAAAATTAACGGTTGGTTACGAAGCTTATTTGTGAGTGATATCCTATCCCACTTCTGATTTTAGCAACCAGAAGTTATAATCAAATAAAAAAAACTATTCGAAATAAGCTACGAAGTGATTTAACCAAAAATAACTTCATTAAAGAACAAATCACGGTATTCTCGAAATCACACTATATCTACCATAAAATTTACTTGTACAATCAAAACAACACGACTTTGGGTATTTTAAAAACAACCGTTAACCTTAAAATAATTACACAAAAATTACCGAATAAAAGTAACCCAAAACGTACTCACAGTATGCGGCCTCGACACCAACCACTTTTCTTGTCAACGTCCGAGCAACACCAGAGCCCGTGGAACACTGAGGCCTTTCTTTTAAAGAAGGCGGGTGGGGATCAAAAGCACCCACTATGATTTCTGCTTAAATTTATTTATTTATTTAGTTATTAAGCTTACATCACACACAGTACAAAATCTACTAAATATTTTACAAAATATTACATCTTAAATGTGTAACAATTAATGTAAACATACGTTTCACAAAAAATTAAAGAGAAATTTTAAATTTTAAATTTAAAAAAAAAGACAGTTACAATACTTATATATAGGGAAATAACACATAAGAAACAGCTTTTGACGGCTACCCTCAATATGAGTGCGAGGCGGCGGCGTCCTAATTGGCAAATTATTCTAAAATTAACGGTTGTTTACGAAGCTTATTTGTGAGCGATATCCTATCCCACTTCTGATTTTAGCAACCAGAAGTTATAATCAAATAAAAAAAACTATTCGAAATAAGCTACGAAGTGATTTAACCAAAAATAACTTCATTAAAGAACAAATCACGGTATTCTCGAAATCACACTATATCTACCATAAAATTTACTTGTACAATCAAAACAACACGACTTTGGGTATTTTAAAAACAACCGTTAACCTTAAAATAATTACACAAAAATTACCGAATAAAAGTGACACAAAACGTACTCACAGTATGCGGCCTCGACACCAACCACTTTTCTTGTCAACGTCCGAGCAACACCAGAGCCCTCGGCAATATGGGGCCTATCTTTTATATAAGGCGGGTGGGGATTGAAACCCCCCTCTATGATTTCTGCTTATATTTTTTTATTTATTTCGTTATTAAGCTTACAACATCACACACAGTACAAAATCTACTAAATATTTTACAAAATCTTACATCTAAAATGTGTGACAATTAATGTAAACATACGTTTCACAAAAAATTAAAGAGAAATTTTAAATTTTAAATTTAAAAAAAAAGACAGTTACAATACTTATATATAGGGAAATAACACATAAGAAACAGCTTTTGACGGCTACCCTCAATATGAGTGCGAGGCGGCGGCGTCCTAATTGGCAAATTATTCTAAAATTAACGGTTGTTTACGAAGCTTATTTGTGAGCGATATCCTATCCCACTTCTGATTTTAGCAACCAGAAGTTATAATCAAATAAAAAAAACTATTCGAAATAAGCTACGAAGTGATTTAACCAAAAATAACTTCATTAAAGAACAAATCACGGTATTCTCGAAATCACACTATATCTACCATAAAATTTACTTGTACAATCAAAACAACACGACTTTGGGTATTTTAAAAACAACCGTTAACCTTAAAATAATTACACAAAAATTACCGAATAAAAGTAACACAAAACGTACTCACAGTATGCGGCCTCGACACCAACCACTTTTCTTGTCAACGTCCGAGCAACACCAGAGCCCTCGGCAATATGGGGCCTATCTTTTATATAAGGCGGGTGGGGATTGAAACCCCCCTCTATGATTTCTGCTTATATTTTTTTATTTATTTCGTTATTAAGCTTACAACATCACACACAGTACAAAATCTACTAAATATTTTACAAAATCTTACATCTAAAATGTGTGACAATTAATGTAAACATACGTTTCACAAAAAATTAAAGAGAAATTTTAAATTTTAAATTTAAAAAAAAAGACAGTTACAATACTTATATATAGGGAAATAACACATAAGAAACAGCTTTTGACGGCTACCCTCAATATGAGTGCGAGGCGGCGGCGTCCTAATTGGCAAATTATTCTAAAATTAACGGTTGTTTACGAAGCTTATTTGTGAGCGATATCCTATCCCACTTCTGATTTTAGCAACCAGAAGTTATAATCAAATAAAAAAAACTATTCGAAATAAGCTACGAAGTGATTTAACCAAAAATAACTTCATTAAAGAACAAATCACGGTATTCTCGAAATCACACTATATCTACCATAAAATTTACTTGTACAATCAAAACAACACGACTTTGGGTATTTTAAAAACAACCGTTAACCTTAAAATAATTACACAAAAATTACCGAATAAAAGTAACCCAAAACGTACTCACAGTATGCGGCCTCGACACCAACCACTTTTCTTGTCAACGTCCGAGCAACACCAGAGCCCGTGGAACACTGAGGCCTTTCTTTTAAAGAAGGCGGGTGGGGATCGAAAGCACCCACTATGATTTCTGCTTAAATTTATTTATTTATTTAGTTATTAAGCTTACATCACACAGTACAAAATCTTACATCTAAAATGTGTGACAATTAATGTAAACATACGTTTCACAAAAAATTAAAGAGAAATTTTAAATTTAAAAAAAAAGACAGTTACAATACTTATATATAGGGAAATAACACATAAGAAACAGCTTTTGACGGCTACCCTCAATATGAGTGCGAGGCGGCGGCGTCCTAATTGGCAAATTATTCTAAAATTAACGGTTGTTTACGAAGCTTATTTGTGAGCGATATCCTATCCCACTTCTGATTTTAGCAACCAGAAGTTATAATCAAATAAAAAAAACTATTCGAAATAAGCTACGAAGTGATTTAACCAAAAATAACTTCATTAAAGAACAAATCACGGTATTCTCGAAATCACACTATATCTACCATAAAATTTACTTGTACAATCAAAACAACACGACTTTGGGTATTTTAAAAACAACCGTTAACCTTAAAATAATTACACAAAAATTACCGAATAAAAGTGACACAAAACGTACTCACAGTATGCGGCCTCGACACCAACCACTTTTCTTGTCAACGTCCGAGCAACACCAGAGCCCTCGGCAATATGGGGCCTATCTTTTATATAAGGCGGGTGGGGATTGAAACCCCCCTCTATGATTTCTGCTTATATTTTTTTATTTATTTCGTTATTAAGCTTACAACATCACACACAGTACAAAATCTTACATCTAAAATATGTGACAATTAATGTAAACATACGTTTCACAAAAAAATCAAAGAGAAATTTTAAATTTAAAATTTAAAAAAAAAGACAATTAAAATCCTTATATATAGGGAAATAACACATAAGAAACAGCTTTTGACGGCTACCCTCAATATGAGAACGAGGCGGCGGCGTCCTAATTGGCAAATTATTCTAAAATTAACGGTTGTTTACGAAGCTTATTTGTGAGCGATATCCTATCCCACTTCTGATTTTAGCAACCAGAAGTTATAATCAAATAAAAAAAACTATTCGAAATAAGCTACGAAGTGATTTATTTTTATTTACAACAGATAGCTACTATGCTATCTTACTTTTTATTTACAACTAAAGCTAAACATTTAGCTTTTCAGACAACTGCTTCTATTGAGCAGCTAGCTTTTGAGACAACTGCTTCTATTGAGCAGATTAGCTTAAGAGAATGTAGTGATACTTGCAGTAGCACTTCATTAAGTATTAATAATTTAAATTAGATAGTGTGACAATAGAGGCAAACTCTAGCAATAATTTAGTACAACTCAGCTCAACACAAACATGTAATATTACTAACAACAACTGTTTAAACTTGATGCATCAAAACATGCAAGGTATGTTGGGCAAAGAATTAGAATTGGAGTTGTTTTTAAAATCAAGAAAAATTGATGTCCTATGCATTACCGAACATTGGCTTAGAGAATGCCAAATCATCTTTAACTTTGATCAGCACCAAGTTGCAAGTTCGTTTTGCAGATTGTCGGCGATTCATGGGGGCTCTTTGATTATTGTTAATAAAAATTTAAAGTATAAAGAGCGTAATGACATCGTGTGTCTGTCTGTAGAACACTCTTTGGAGGTAGCCTGTATAGAGATTGAGAATTGCATTATTTTAAGTGTTTATAGACCACCAAGTGCATCTTACGATTTTTTTGAAGCAAAGTTGGAGGAAATTTTGTGTAAAGTTAGTTTTAAGAACAATAAGTATATTATTGTATGTGGTGACTTCAATATAAATTTATTAGAAAATACCTCCATTAGTAAAAAATTCAATCTGTTATTAAAATCTTACAATCTTGTTAACTTGTTTCTTGAGCCCACTAGAATTACAAGCTCCACAGCAACATGTATAGATAATGTATTTACAGATGCAGAGGCAATGCAAACCTCAATTACAACTGATCTTAGCTCAGATCATTGTGGACAGTTAGTGGCGCTAAAATGTAAAGTGGTGAAACAAGTAAATAAGAGCAGTGTGTTTGTTCCAGTAAATAAAAAGCGAATGGTGAGATTTAGACATAATATAGGTAAACACCTACCTTTATTACCGGTAGGTACTACCGTTGATATACAATACAACAATCTAAGTGATTGTATTAATAAAGAGTTCAACACCATCTTTACCCCAAAGAAAGTCTCTCATTCGCAGTGTAAATCGTTTAGTGATTGGGCGACAGCGGGAATTTATAAAAGTAGACAACGGTTGTATGACCTTTACGCTGAAAAGTCATACAATCATAATGAAGAATTTATTCTTTATGTTCGAAATTATTCGAAATTATTTAAGAAAGTTTGTTACGCGGCCAAGTCCTTAAATATTAAAAACAAGATTAAAAATAGTAGCAATAAAACTAAAATGACTTGGAAGATAATTGATAGTGAAACTGGAAGAGTCAGGGATCGCAATCAAGACATCGAACTATGTGTCGATAACACTATAATCAAATCTAACGAAGAGATAGCGATTGTTTTTGATAAGTACTTTTCTGACATTCCAATTTCGACTACAAAGTCTCTTCAATCATCTCCCGCCCTCGCTGAATCGCTGCTCAAAGATAATGTAAACGAGTGCAAGGTCAGTTTTACATTCCGACCCATTGGTGCCGACGATATAGTGAGGATATTTAGAACCATAGATATTAAGAACACTACCGATCTTTGGGGTATTTCTGTAAAAATAATTAGTAGCATAATTGATGTAATTGCTCCCCATCTAGCTATAATTTTCAACAATTGTATTAAAAGTGGCGAGTTTCCCGATCTAATGAAACATAGTAAAGTCATTCCATTATTTAAAGCAGGTAGTATGTCCGACCCCAGTAACTTTAGACCGATTTCCGTACTACCTACTTGTAGTAAAATATTTGAAAAAATTATATTAAATCAACTGGTAAGTCATTTTAACGTAAACAAATTATTACATAATAATCAGTTCGGTTTTACCAAGGGTCGCTCGACAGCCGATGCCGGTGTTGAGTTATATAGATATATAATTAAGGCTTGGGAGGAGTCGCATGACGCTTTAGGTGTTTTCTGCGACTTATCCAAAGCATTTGATTGTGTCCAACACGAGACCTTAATCGGGAAACTCCGCCATTATGGCATCAAGAATACCGCACTGAATCTTCTGACTTCCTATTTACACGGAAGAACTCAGAAGGTTGAAGTGAATGGTAAGAGGTCCTCTGGGTCGGCAGTAGATATGGGGGTACCACAGGGCTCAATTCTTGGCCCTTTCCTCTTTCTTGTTTATATAAATGATCTACCTTTCATGGTAGAGAGAAAACATCAGATAGTTTTGTTTGCTGATGACACGTCCTTGATTTTTAAAATCAAACGACAAATAACAAATTTTGACGATGTGAACAATGCTCTGTCTTCGATTGTCCATTGGTTTAGTATGAATAACCTTCTACTTAATGCAAAAAAGACAAAATGCATTAAATTTTGTGCAAAAAATTCAAGGATTATGGATACTAGACCAATTATAAACGGTGAGGAATTGAATCTGGATGATACAACTGTATTTCTCGGAATCACCATGGATTCAAAACTTCAGTGGTCCCCTCATATTAACGGATTGGCGAAGAGACTTAGTTCTGCAGCCTACGCGGTTAAAAAAATTCGCTCTCTAACTGATGTCGATACAGCTAGACTTGTTTATTTTAGTTACTTTCATAGCTTAATGACTTATGGCTTATTATTATGGGGTCATGCTGCTGATGTCGAAACTATTTTCATCCTGCAGAAGAGGGCTATTCGTGCAATCTATAATTTAAAATGTAGGGAATCTCTTAGAGATAAATTCAAGGAAATTAATATACTTACCTTTCCCTCGCAATATATTTATGAAAATATTATGTATGTATACAAAAATAGTGATAAGTTTACTAGAATAGAACATACGCACAATGTTAATACACGGAACAAACGCAGGCTGCAATTTCCCCGTACTAGACTATCTAAAGTTAGTAATTCTTTTTTGGGGAAAGGGATACTCTTCTTTAATAAAATCCCAGAAGCTCTTTTATCACTGCCTTTCAATAAATTTAAGAAATGTATTAAAGAAAAGCTGTGTAAAAAGGCTTACTATAAAGTCAACGATTATCTAATTGATAAAAGGGCCTGGGACTAGTGCTAGACAGGCTACTTCTAATTAATTTGCGATATTTGTTATAAATAAGTGTTGTTTGATGATTTGCTGTTTTAAAAGAGTACCGAGAGTTTTTTACGCCGGCTTTTTCTCTCGGCCTACACCCTCTGTCTTCTTTGCCGATGAGTAGGGATGCCTTCAAATTTAATGACGTGGAATAAGTGATACATGTATCTTACGTTCCATAATAAACATATTTTATTTATTTTATTTTTATTTTATTTAACCAAAAATAACTTCATTAAAGAACAAATCACGGTATTCTCGAAATCACACTATATCTACCATAAAATTTACTTGTACAATCAAAACAACACGACTTTGGGTATTTTAAAAACAACCGTTAACCTTAAAATAATTACACAAAAATTACCGAATAAAAGTGACACAAAACGTACTCACAGTATGCGGCCTCGACACCAACCACTTTTCTTGTCAACGTCCGAGCAACACCAGAGCCCTCGGCAATATGGGGCCTATCTTTTATATAAGGCGGGTGGGGATTGAAACCCCCCTCTATGATTTCTGCTTATATTTTTTTATTTATTTCGTTATTAAGCTTACAACATCACACACAGTACAAAATCTACTAAATATTTTACAAAATCTTACATCTAAAATGTGTGACAATTAATGTAAACACATACGTTTCACAAAAAAATGAAAGAGAAATTTTAAATTTTAAATTTAAAAAAAAAGACAATTAAAATCCTTATATATAGGGAAATAACACATAAGAAACAGCTTTTGACGGCTACCCTCAATATGAGAACGAGGCGGCGGCGTCCTAATTGGCAAATTATTCTAAAATTAACGGTTGGTTACGAAGCTTATTTGTGAGTGATATCCTATCCCACTTCTGATTTTAGCAACCAGAAGTTATAATCAAATAAAAAAAACTATTCGAAATAAGCTACGAAGTGATTTAACCAAAAATAACTTCATTAAAGAACAAATCACGGTATTCTCGAAATCACACTATATCTACCATAAAATTTACTTGTACAATCAAAACAACACGACTTTGGGTATTTTAAAAACAACCGTTAACCTTAAAATAATTACACAAAAATAACCGAATAAAAGTAACAAAACGTACTCACAGTATGCGGCCTTGACACCAACCACTTTTCTTGTCAACGTCCGAGCAACACCAGAGCCCGTGGAACACTGAGGCCTTTCTTTTAAAGAAGGCGGGTGGGGATCGAAAGCACCCACTATGATTTCTGCTTAAATTTATTTAGTTATTAAGCTTACATCACACAGTACAAAATCTGACATCTAAAATGTGTGACCATTAATGTAAACATACGTTTCACAAAAAAATTAAAGAGAAATTTAAAATTAAAAATTAAAAAAAAAGACAGTTAAAATACTTATATATAGGTAAATAACACATAAGAAACAGCTTTTGACGGCTGCCCTCAATATGAGAGCGAGGCGGCGGCGTCCTAATTGGCAAATTATTCTAAAATTAACGGTTGGTTACGAAGCTTATTTGTGAGTGATATCCTATCCCACTTCTGATTTTAGCAACCAGAAGTTATAATCAAATAAAAAAAACTATTCGAAATAAGCTACGAAGTGATTTAACCAAAAATAACTTCATTAAAGAACAAATCACGGTATTCTCGAAATCACACTATATCTACCATAAAATTTACTTGTACAATCAAAACAACACGACTTTGGGTATTTTAAAAACAACCGTTAACCTTAAAATAATTACACAAAAATTACCGAATAAAAGTAACACAAAACGTACTCACAGTATGCGGCCTCGACACCAACCACTTTTCTTGTCAACGTCCGAGCAACACCAGAGCCCGTGGAACACTGAGGCCTTTCTTTTAAAGAAGGCGGGTGGGGATCAAAAGCACCCACTATGATTTCTGCTTAAATTTATTTATTTATTTAGTTATTAAGCTTACATCACACACAGTACAAAATCTACTAAATATTTTACAAAATATTACATCTTAAATGTGTGACAATTAATGTAAACATACGTTTCACAAAAAAATCAAAGAGAAATTTTAAATTTTAAATTTAAAAAAAAAGACAATTAAAATCCTTATATATAGGGAAATAACACATAAGAAACAGCTTTTGACGGCTACCCTCAATATGAGAACGAGGCGGCGGCGTCCTAATTGGCAAATTATTCTAAAATTAACGGTTGTTTACGAAACTTATTTGTGAGCGATATCCTATCCCACTTCTGATTTTAGCAACCAGAAGTTATAATCAAATAAAAAAAACTATTCGAAATAAGCTACGAAGTGATTTAACCAAAAATAACTTCATTAAAGAACAAATCACGGTATTCTCGAAATCACACTATATCTACCATAAAATTTACTTGTACAATCAAAACAACACGACTTTGGGTATTTTAAAAACAACCGTTAACCTTAAAATAATTACACAAAAATTACCGAATAAAAGTGACACAAAACGTACTCACAGTATGCGGCCTCGACACCAACCACTTTTCTTGTCAACGTCCGAGCAACACCAGAGCCCTCGGCAATATGGGGCCTATCTTTTATATAAGGCGGGTGGGGATTGAAACCCCCCTCTATGATTTCTGCTTATATTTTTTTATTTATTTCGTTATTAAGCTTACAACATCACACACAGTACAAAATATACTAAATATTTTACAAAATCTTACATCTAAAATGTGTGACAATTAATGTAAACACATACGTTTCACAAAAAAATGAAAGAGAAATTTTAAATTTTAAATTTAAAAAAAAAGACAATTAAAATCCTTATATATAGGGAAATAACACATAAGAAACAGCTTTTGACGGCTACCCTCAATATGAGAACGAGGCGGCGGCGTCCTAATTGGCAAATTATTCTAAAATTAACGGTTGGTTACGAAGCTTATTTGTGAGTGATATCCTATCCCACTTCTGATTTTAGCAACCAGAAGTTATAATCAAATAAAAAAAACTATTCGAAATAAGCTACGAAGTGATTTAACCAAAAATAACTTCATTAAAGAACAAATCACGGTATTCTCGAAATCACACTATATCTACCATAAAATTTACTTGTACAATCAAAACAACACGACTTTGGGTATTTTAAAAACAACCGTTAACCTTAAAATAATTACACAAAAATTACCGAATAAAAGTGACACAAAACGTACTCACAGTATGCGGCCTCGACACCAACCACTTTTCTTGTCAACGTCCGAGCAACACCAGAGCCCTCGGCAATATGGGGCCTATCTTTTATATAAGGCGGGTGGGGATTGAAACCCCCCTCTATGATTTCTGCTTATATTTTTTTATTTATTTCGTTATTAAGCTTACAACATCACACACAGTACAAAATCTACTAAATATTTTACAAAATCTTACATCTAAAATGTGTGACAATTAATGTAAACATACACAAAAAATTAAAGAGAAATTTTAAATTTTAAATTTAAAAAAAAAGACAGTTACAATACTTATATATAGGGAAATAACACATAAGAAACAGCTTTTAACGGCTACCCTCAATATGAGTGCGAGGCGGCGGCGTCCTAATTGGCAAATTATTCTAAAATTAACGGTTGTTTACGAAGCTTATTTGTGAGCGATATCCTATCCCACTTCTGATTTTAGCAACCAGAAGTTATAATCAAATAAAAAAAACTATTCGAAATAAGCTACGAAGTGATTTAACCAAAAATAACTTCATTAAAGAACAAATCACGGTATTCTCGAAATCACACTTTATCTACCATAAAATTTACTTGTACAATCAAAACAACACGACTTTGGGTATTTTAAAAACAACCGTTAACCTTAAAATAATTACACAAAAATTACCGAATAAAAGTAACCCAAAACGTACTCACAGTATGCGGCCTCGACACCATCCACTTTTCTTGTCAACGTCCGAGCAACACCAGAGCCCGTGGAACACTGAGGCCTTTCTTTTAAAGAAGGCGGGTGGGGATCGAAAACACCCACTATGATTTCTGCTTAAATTTATTTATTTATTTAGTTTTTAAGCTTACATCACACACAGTACAAAATCTACTAAATATTTTACAAAATATTACATCTTAAATGTGTAACAATTAATGTAAACATACGTTTCACAAAAAATTAAAGAGAAATTTTAAATTTAAAATTTAAAAAAAAAGACAGTTACAATACTTATATATAGGGAAATAACACATAAGAAACAGCTTTTGACGGCTACCCTCAATATGAGTGCGAGGCGGCGGCGTCCTAATTGGCAAATTATTCTAAAATTAACGGTTGTTTACGAAGCTTATTTGTGAGCGATATCCTATCCCACTTCTGATTTTAGCAACCAGAAGTTATAATCAAATAAAAAAACTATTCGAAATAAGCTACTAAGTGATTTAACCAAAAATAACTTCATTAAAGAACAAATCACGGTATTCTCGAAATCACACTATATCTACCATAAAATTTACTTGTACAATCAAAACAACACGACTTTGGGTATTTTAAAAACAACCGTTAACCTTAAAATAATTACACAAAAATTACCGAATAAAAGTGACACAAAACGTACTCACAGTATGCGGCCTCGACACCAACCACTTTTCTTGTCAACGTCCGAGCAACACCAAAGCCCTCGGCAATATGGGGCCTATCTTTTATATAAGGCGGGTGGGGATTGAAACCCCCCTCTATGATTTCTGCTTATATTTTTTTATTTATTTCGTTATTAAGCTTACAACATCACACACAGTACAAAATCTACTAAATATTTTACAAAATCTTACATCTAAAATGTGTGACAATTAATGTAAACATACACAAAAAATTAAAGAGAAATTTTAAATTTTAAATTTAAAAAAAAAGACAGTTACAATACTTATATATAGGGAAATAACACATAAGAAACAGCTTTTAACGGCTACCCTCAATATGAGTGCGAGGCGGCGGCGTCCTAATTGGCAAATTATTCTAAAATTAACGGTTGTTTACGAAGCTTATTTGTGAGCGATATCCTATCCCACTTCTGATTTTAGCAACCAGAAGTTATAATCAAATAAAAAAAACTATTCGAAATAAGCTACGAAGTGATTTAACCAAAAATAACTTCATTAAAGAACAAATCACGGTATTCTCGAAATCACACTTTATCTACCATAAAATTTACTTGTACAATCAAAACAACACGACTTTGGGTATTTTAAAAACAACCGTTAACCTTAAAATAATTACACAAAAATTACCGAATAAAAGTAACCCAAAACGTACTCACAGTATGCGGCCTCGACACCAACCACTTTTCTTGTCAACGTCCGAGCAACACCAGAGCCCGTGGAACACTGAGGCCTTTCTTTTAAAGAAGGCGGGTGGGGATCGAAAGCACCCACTATGATTTCTGCTTAAATTTATTTATTTATTTAGTTATTAAGCTTACATCACACACAGTACAAAATCTACTAAATATTTTACAAAATATTACATCTTAAATGTGTAACAATTAATGTAAACATACGTTTCACAAAAAATTAAAGAGAAATTTTAAATTTAAAATTTAAAAAAAAAGACAGTTACAATACTTATATATAGGGAAATAACACATAAGAAACAGCTTTTGACGGCTACCCTCAATATGAGTGCGAGGCGGCGGCGTCCTAATTGGCAAATTATTCTAAAATTAACGGTTGTTTACGAAGCTTATTTGTGAGCGATATCCTATCCCACTTCTGATTTTAGCAACCAGAAGTTATAATCAAATAAAAAAAACTATTCGAAATAAGCTACGAAGTGATTTAACCAAAAATAACTTCATTAAAGAACAAATCACGGTATTCTCGAAATCACACTATATCTACCATAAAATTTACTTGTACAATCAAAACAACACGACTTTGGGTATTTTAAAAACAACCGTTAACCTTAAAATAATTACACAAAAATTACCGAATAAAAGTGACACAAAACGTACTCACAGTATGCGGCCTCGACACCAACCACTTTTCTTGTCAACGTCCGAGCAACACCAAAGCCCTCGGCAATATGGGGCCTATCTTTTATATAAGGCGGGTGGGGATTGAAACCCCCCTCTATGATTTCTGCTTATATTTTTTTATTTATTTCGTTATTAAGCTTACAACATCACACACAGTACAAAATCTACTAAATATTTTACAAAATCTTACATCTAAAATGTGTGACAATTAATGTAAACATACACAAAAAATTAAAGAGAAATTTTAAATTTTAAATTTAAAAAAAAAGACAGTTACAATACTTATATATAGGGAAATAACACATAAGAAACAGCTTTTGACGGCTACCCTCAATATGAGTGCGAGGCGGCGGCGTCCTAATTGGCAAATTATTCTAAAATTAACGGTTGTTTACGAAGCTTATTTGTGAGCGATATCCTATCCCACTTCTGATTTTAGCAACCAGAAGTTATAATCAAATAAAAAAAACTATTCGAAATAAGCTACGAAGTGATTTAACCAAAAATAACTTCATTAAAGAACAAATCACGGTATTCTCGAAATCACACTATATCTACCATAAAATTTACTTGTACAATCAAAACAACACGACTTTGGGTATTTTAAAAACAACCGTTAACCTTAAAATAATTACACAAAAATTACCGAATAAAAGTAACCCAAAACGTACTCACAGTATGCGGCCTCGACACCAACCACTTTTCTTGTCAACGTCCGAGCAACACCAGAGCCCGTGGAACACTGAGGCCTTTCTTTTAAAGAAGGCGGGTGGGGATCGAAAGCACCCACTATGATTTCTGCTTAAATTTATTTAGTTATTAAGCTTACATCACACAGTACAAAATCTTACATCTAAAATGTGTGACCATTAATGTAAACATACGTTTCACAAAAAAATTAAAGAGAAATTTAAAATTAAAAATAAAAAAAAAAGACAGTTAAAATACTTATATATAGGTAAATAACACATAAGAAACAGCTTTTGACGGCTACCCTCAATATGAGAGCGAGGCGGCGGCGTCCTAATTGGCAAATTATTCTAAAATTAACGGTTGGTTACGAAGCTTATTTGTGAGTGATATCCTATCCCACTTCTGATTTTAGCAACCAGAAGTTATAATCAAATAAAAAAAACTATTCGAAATAAGCTACGAAGTGATTTAACCAAAAATAACTTCATTAAAGAACAAATCACGGTATTCTCGAAATCACACTATATCTACCTTAAAATTTACTTATACAATCAAAACAACACGACTTTGGGTAATTTAAAAACAACCGTTAACCTTAAAACAATTAAACAAAAATCACCGAAAAAAATAACACAAAACGTACTCACAGTATGCGGCCTCGACACCAACCACTTTTCTTGTCAACGTCCAAGCAACACCAGAGCCCGTGGCACACTGAGGCCTTTCTTTTATAGAAGGCGGGTGGGGATCGAAACCATCCACTATGATTTCTGCTTATATTTATTTATTTATTTAGTGATTAAGCTTACAACCATCACACACAGTACAAAATCTACGAATTATTTTACAAAACCTTACATCTTAAATGTGTGACAATTAATGTAAACATAAATTTCACAAAAAAATTAAAGAGAAATTTTAAATTAAAAAAAAAAGACACTTAAAATCCTTATATATAGGGTAATAACACATAAGAAACAGCTTTTGACGGCTACCCTTAATATGAGTGCGAGGCGGCGGCGTCCTAATTGGCAAATAATTCTAAAATTAACGGTTGTTTACGAAGCTTATTTGTGAGCGATATCCTATCCCACTTCTGATTTTAGCAACCAGAAGTTATAATCAAATAAAAAAAACTATTCGAAATAAGCTACGAAGTGATTTAACCAAAAATAACTTCATTAAAGAACAAATCACGGTATTCTCGAAATCACACTATATCTACCATAAAATTTACTTGTACAATCAAAACAACACGACTTTGGGTATTTTAAAAACAACCGTTAACCTTAAAATAATTACACAAAAATTACCGAATAAAAGTAACCCAAAACGTACTCACAGTATGCGGCCTCGACACCAACCACTTTTCTTGTCAACGTCCGAGCAACACCAGAGCCCGTGGAACACTGAGGCCTTTCTTTTAAAGAAGGCGGGTGGGGATCGAAGGCACCCACTATGATTTCTGCTTAAATTTATTTATTTATTTAGTTATTAAGCTTACATCACACAGTACAAAATCTTACATCTAAAATGTGTGACCATTAATGTAAACATACGTTTCACAAAAAAATTAAAGAGAAATTTAAAATTAAAAATTAAAAAAAAAGACAGTTAAAATACTTATATATAGGTAAATAACACATAAGAAACAGCTTTTGACGGCTGCCCTCAATATGAGAGTGAGGCGGCGGCGTCCTAATTGGCAAATTATTCTAAAATTAACGGTTGGTTACGAAGCTTATTTGTGAGTGATATCCTATCCCACTTCTGATTTTAGCAACCAGAAGTTATAATCAAATAAAAAAAACTATTCGAAATAAGCTACGAAGTGATTTAACCAAAAATAACTTCATTAAAGAACAAATCACGGTATTCTCGAAATCACACTATATCTACCATAAAATTTACTTGTACAATCAAAACAACACGACTTTGGGTATTTTAAAAACAACCGTTAACCTTAAAATAATTACACAAAAATTACCGAATAAAAGTAACCCAAAACGTACTCACAGTATGCGGCTTCGACACCAACCACTTTTCTTGTCAACGTCCGAGCAACACCAGTGCCCGTGGAACACTGAGACCTTTCTTTTAAAGAAGGCGGGTGGGGATCGAAAGCACCCACTATGATTTCTGCTTAAATTTATTTATTTATTTAGTTATTAAGCTTTCATCACACAGTACAAAATCTTACATCTAAAATGTGTGACAATTAATGTAAACATACGTTTCACAAAAAAATGAAAGAGAAATTTTAAATTTTAAATTTAAAAAAAAGACAATTAAAATCCTTATATATAGGGAAATAACACATAAGAAACAGCTTTTGACGGCTACCCTCAATATGAGAACGAGGCGGCGGCGTCCTAATTGGCAAATTATTCTAAAATTAACGGTTGGTTACGAAGCTTATTTGTGAGTGATATCCTATCCCACTTCTGATTTTAGCAACCAGAAGTTATAATCAAATAAAAAAAACTATTCGAAATAAGCTACGAAGTGATTTAACCAAAAATAACTTCATTAAAGAACAAATCACGGTATTCTCGAAATCACACTATATCTACCATAAAATTTACTTGTACAATCAAAACAACACGACTTTGGGTATTTTAAAAACAACCGTTAACCTTAAAATAATTACACAAAAATTACCGAATAAAAGTAACACAAAACGTACTCACAGTATGCGGCCTCGACACCAACCACTTTTCTTGTCAACGTCCGAGCAACACCAGAGCCCGTGGAACACTGAGGCCTTTCTTTTAAAGAAGGCGGGTGGGGATCGAAAGCACCCACTATGATTTCTGCTTAAATTTATTTATTTATTTAGTTATTAAGCTTACATCACACACAGTACAAAATCTACTAAATATTTTACAAAATATTACATCTTAAATGTGTGACAATTAATGTAAACATACGTTTCACAAAAAAATCAAAGAGAAATTTTAAATTTTAAATTTAAAAAAAAAGACAATTAAAATCCTTATATATAGGGAAATAACACATAAGAAACAGCTTTTGACGGCTACCCTCAATATGAGAACGAGGCGGCGGCGTCCTAATTGGCAAATTATTCTAAAATTAACGGTTGTTTACGAAGCTTATTTGTGAGCGATATCCTATCCCACTTCTGATTTTAGCAACCAGAAGTTATAATCAAATAAAAAAAACTATTCGAAATAAGCTACGAAGTGATTTAACCAAAAATAACTTCATTAAAGAACAAATCACGGTATTCTCGAAATCACACTATATCTACCATAAAATTTACTTGTACAATCAAAACAACACGACTTTGGGTATTTTAAAAACAACCGTTAACCTTAAAATAATTACACAAAAATTACCGAATAAAAGTGACACAAAACGTACTCACAGTATGCGGCCTCGACACCAACCACTTTTCTTGTCAACGTCCGAGCAACACCAGAGCCCTCGGCAATATGGGGCCTATCTTTTATATAAGGCGGGTGGGGATTGAAACCCCCCTCTATGATTTCTGCTTATATTTTTTTATTTATTTCGTTATTAAGCTTACAACATCACACACAGTACAAAATCTATTAAATATTTTACAAAATCTTACATCTAAAATGTGTGACAATTAATGTAAACACATACGTTTCACAAAAAAATGAAAGAGAAATTTTAAATTTTAAATTTAAAAAAAAAGACAATTAAAATCCTTATATATAGGGAAATAACACATAAGAAACAGCCTTTGACGGCTACCCTCAATATGAGAACGAGGCGGCGGCGTCCTAATTGGCAAATTATTCTAAAATTAACGGTTGGTTACGAAGCTTATTTGTGAGTGATATCCTATCCCACTTCTGATTTTAGCAACCAGAAGTTATAATCAAATAAAAAAAACTATTCGAAATAAGCTACGAAGTGATTTAACCAAAAATAACTTCATTAAAGAACAAATCACGGTATTCTCGAAATCACACTATATCTACCATAAAATTTACTTGTACAATCAAAACAACACGACTTTGGGTATTTTAAAAACAACCGTTAACCTTAAAATAATTACACAAAAATTACCGAATAAAAGTAACAAAACGTACTCACAGTATGCGGCCTTGACACCAACCACTTTTCTTGTCAACGTCCGAGCAACACCAGAGCCCGTGGAACACTGAGGCCTTTCTTTTAAAAAAGGCGGGTGGGGATCGAAAGCACCCACTATGATTTCTGCTTAAATTTATTTATTTATTTAGTTATTAAGCTTACATCACACACAGTACAAAATCTACTAAATATTTTACAAAATATTACATCTTAAATGTGTGACAATTAATGTAAACATACGTTTCACAAAAAAATCAAAGAGAAATTTTAAATTTTAAATTTAAAAAAAAAGACAATTAAAATCCTTATATATAGGGAAATAACACATAAGAAACAGCTTTTGACGGCTACCCTCAATATGAGAACGAGGCGGCGGCGTCCTAATTGGCAAATTATTCTAAAATTAACGGTTGGTTACGAAGCTTATTTGTGAGTGATATCCTATCCCACTTCTGATTTTAGCAACCAGAAGTTATAATCAAATAAAAAAAACTATTCGAAATAAGCTACGAAGTGATTTAACCAAAAATAACTTCATTAAAGAACAAATCACGGTATTCTCGAAATCACACTATATCTACCATAAAATTTACTTGTACAATCAAAACAACACGACTTTGGGTATTTTAAAAACAACCGTTAACCTTAAAATAATTACACAAAAATTACCGAATAAAAGTAACAAAACGTACTCACAGTATGCGGCCTTGACACCAACCACTTTTCTTGTCAACGTCCGAGCAACACCAGAGCCCGTGGAACACTGAGGCCTTTCTTTTAAAGAAGGCGGGTGGGGATCGAAAGCACCCACTATGATTTCTGCTTAAATTTATTTATTTATTTAGTTATTAAGCTTACATCACACACAGTACAAAATCTACTAAATATTTTACAAAATATTACATCTTAAATGTGTGACAATTAATGTAAACATACGTTTCACAAAAAAATCAAAGAGAAATTTTAAATTTTAAATTAAAAAAAAAAGACAATTAAAATCCTTATATATAGGGAAATAACACATAAGAAACAGCTTTTGACGGCTACCCTCAATATGAGAACGAGGCGGCGGCGTCCTAATTGGCAAATTATTCTAAAATTAACGGTTGTTTACGAAGCTTATTTGTGAGCGATATCCTATCCCACTTCTGATTTTAGCAACCAGAAGTTATAATCAAATAAAAAAAACTATTCGAAATAAGCTACGAAGTGATTTAACCAAAAATAACTTCATTAAAGAACAAATCACGGTATTCTCGAAATCACACTATATCTACCATAAAATTTACTTGTACAATCAAAACAACACGACTTTGGGTATTTTAAAAACAACCGTTAACCTTAAAATAATAACACAAAAATTACCGAATAAAAGTGACACAAAACGTACTCACAGTATGCAGCCGCCTCGACACCAACCACTTTTCTTGTCAACGTCCGAGCAACACCAGAGCCCGTGGAACACTGAGGCCTTTCTTTTAAAGAAGGCGGGTGGGGATCGAAAGCACCCACTATGATTTCTGCTTAAATTTATTTAGTTATTAAGCTTACATCACACAGTACAAAATCTTACATCTTTAATGTGTGACCATTAATGTAAACACAAAAAAATTAAAGAGAAATTTAAAATTAAAAATTAAAAAAAAAGACAGTTAAAATACTTATATATAGGTAAATAACACATAAGAAACAGCTTTTGACGGCTACCCTCAATATGAGAGCGAGGCGGCGGCGTCCTAATTGGCAAATTATTCTAAAATTAACGGTTGGTTACGAAGCTTATTTGTGAGTGATATCCTATCCCACTTCTGATTTTAGCAACCAGAAGTTATAATCAAATAAAAAAAACTATTCGAAATAAGCTACGAAGTGATTTAACCAAAAATAACTTCATTAAAGAACAAATCACGGTATTCTCGAAATCACACTATATCTACCATAAAATTTACTTGTACAATCAAAACAACACGACTTTGGGTATTTTAAAAACAACCGTTAACCTTAAAATAATTACACAAAAATTACCGAATAAAAGTAACCCAAAACGTACTCACAGTATGCGGCCTCGACACCAACCACTTTTCTTGTCAACGTCCGAGCAACACCAGAGCCCGTGGAACACTGAGGCCTTTCTTCTAAAGAAGGCGGGTGGGGATCGAAAGCACCCACTATGATTTCTGCTTAAATTTATTTATTTATTTAGTTATTAAGCTTACATCACACAGTACAAAATCTTACATCTAAAATGTGTGACAATTAATGTAAACACATACGTTTCACAAAAAAATGAAAGTGAAATTTTAAATTTAAAAAAAAAGACAGTTACAATACTTATATATAGGGAAATAACACATAAGAAACAGCTTTTGACGGCTACCCTCAATATGAGTGCGAGGCGGCGGCGTCCTAATTGGCAAATTATTCTAAAATTAACGGTTGTTTACGAAGCTTATTTGTGAGCGATATCCTATCCCACTTCTGATTTTAGCAACCAGAAGTTATAATCAAATAAAAAAAACTATTCGAAATAAGCTACGAAGTGATTTAACCAAAAATAACTTCATTAAAGAACAAATCACGGTATTCTCGAAATCACACTATATCTACCATAAAATTTACTTGTACAATCAAAACAACACGACTTTGGGTATTTTAAAAACAACCGTTAACCTTAAAATAATTACACAAAAATTACCGAATAAAAGTAACACAAAACGTACTCACAGTATGCGGCCTCGACACCAACCACTTTTCTTGTCAACGTCCGAGCAACACCAGAGCCCGTGGAACACTGAGGCCTTTCTTTTAAAGAAGGCGGGTGGGGATCAAAAGCACCCACTATGATTTCTGCTTAAATTTATTTATTTATTTAGTTATTAAGCTTACATCACACACAGTACAAAATCTACTAAATATTTTACAAAATATTACATCTTAAATGTGTGACAATTAATGTAAACATACGTTTCACAAAAAAATCAAAGAGAAATTTTAAATTTAAAAAAAAAGACAATTAAAATCCTTATATATAGGGAAATAACACATAAGAAACAGCTTTTGACGGCTACCCTCAATATGAGAACGAGGCGGCGGCGTCCTAATTGGCAAATTATTCTAAAATTAACGGTTGTTTACGAAGCTTATTTGTGAGCGATATCCTATCCCACTTCTGATTTTAGCAACCAGAAGTTATAATCAAATAAAAAAAACTATTCGAAATAAGCTACGAAGTGATTTAACCAAAAATAACTTCATTAAAGAACAAATCACGGTATTCTCGAAATCACACTATATCTACCATAAAATTTACTTGTACAATCAAAACAACACGACTTTGGGTATTTTAAAAACAACCGTTAACCTTAAAATAATTACACAAAAATTACCGAATAAAAGTGACACAAAACGTACTCACAGTATGCGGCCTCGACACCAACCACTTTTCTTGTCAACGTCCGAGCAACACCAGAGCCCTCGGCAATATGGGGCCTATCTTTTATATAAGGCGGGTGGGGATTGAAACCCCCCTCTATGATTTCTGCTTATATTTTTTTATTTATTTCGTTATTAAGCTTACAACATCACACACAGTACAAAATCTACTAAATATTTTACAAAATCTTACATCTAAAATGTGTGACAATTAATGTAAACACATACGTTTCACAAAAAAATGAAAGAGAAATTTTAAATTTTAAATTTAAAAAAAAAGACAATTAAAATCCTTATATATAGGGAAATAACACATAAGAAACAGCTTTTGACGGCTACCCTCAATATGAGAACGAGGCGGCGGCGTCCTAATTGGCAAATTATTCTAAAATTAACGGTTGGTTACGAAGCTTATTTGTGAGTGATATCCTATCCCACTTCTGATTTTAGCAACCAGAAGTTATAATCAAATAAAAAAAACTATTCGAAATAAGCTACGAAGTGATTTAACCAAAAATAACTTCATTAAAGAACAAATCACGGTATTCTCGAAATCACACTATATCTACCATAAAATTTACTTGTACAATCAAAACAACACGACTTTGGGTATTTTAAAAACAACCGTTAACCTTAAAATAATTACACAAAAATTACCGAATAAAAGTAACCCAAAACGTACTCACAGTATGCGGCCTCGACACCAACCACTTTTCTTGTCAACGTCCGAGCAACACCAGAGCCCGTGGAACACTGAGGCCTTTCTTTTAAAGAAGGCGGGTGGGGATCGAAAGCACCCACTATGATTTCTGCTTAAATTTATTTAGTTATTAAGCTTACATCACACAGTACAAAATCTTACATCTTTAATGTGTGACCATTTATGTAAACACAAAAAAATTAAAGAGAAATTTAAAATTAAAAATTAAAAAAAAAGACAGTTAAAATACTTATATATAGGTAAATAACACATAAGAAACAGCTTTTGACGGCTACCCTTAATATGAGAGCGAGGCGGCGGCGTCCTAATTGGCAAATTATTCTAAAATTAACGGTTGGTTACGAAGCTTATTTGTGAGTGATATCCTATCCCACTTCTGATTTTAGCAACCAGAAGTTATAATCAAATAAAAAAAACTATTCGAAATAAGCTACGAAGTGATTTAACCAAAAATAACTTCATTATCTAAGAACAAATCACGGTATTCTCGAAATCACACTATATCTACCATAAAATTTACTTGTACAATCAAAACAACACGACTTTGGGTATTTTAAAAACAACCGTTAACCTTAAAATAATTACACAAAAATTACCGAATAAAAGTAACCCAAAACGTACTCACAGTATGCGGCCTCGACACCAACCACTTTTCTTGTCAACGTCCGAGCAACACCAGAGCCCGTGGAACACTGAGGCCTTTCTTTTAAAGAAGGCGGGTGGGGATCGAAAGCACCCACTATGATTTCTGCTTAAATTTATTTATTTATTTAGTTATTAAGCTTACATCACACAGTACAAAATCTTACATCTAAAATGTGTGACAATTAATGTAAACATATACGTTTCACAAAAAAATGAAAGAGAAATTTTAAATTTTAAATTTAAAAAAAAAGACAATTAAAATCCTTATATATAGGGAAATAACACATAAGAAACAGCTTTTGACGGCTACCCTCAATATGAGAACGAGGCGGCGGCGTCCTAATTGGCAAATTATTCTAAAATTAACGGTTGGTTACGAAGCTTATTTGTGAGTGATATCCTATCCCACTTCTGATTTTAGCAACCAGAAGTTATAATCAAATAAAAAAAACTATTCGAAATAAGCTACGAAGTGATTTAACCAAAAATAACTTCATTAAAGAACAAATCACGGTATTCTCGAAATCACACTATATCTACCATAAAATTTACTTGTACAATCAAAACAACACGACTTTGGGTATTTTAAAAACAACCGTTAACCTTAAAATAATTACACAAAAATTACCGAATAAAAGTAACCCAAAACGTACTCACAGTATGCGGCCTCGACACCAACCACTTTTCTTGTCAACGTCCGAGCAACACCAGAGCCCGTGGAACACTGAGGCCTTTCTTTTAAAGAAGGCGGGTGGGGATCGAAAGCACCCACTATGATTTCTGCTTAAATTTATTTATTTATTTAGTTATTAAGCTTACATCACACAGTACAAAATCTTACATCTAAAATGTGTGACAATTAATGTAAACACATACGTTTCACAAAAAAATGAAAGAGAAATTTTAAATTTTAAATTTAAAAAAAAAGACAGTTACAATACTTATATATAGGGAAATAACACATAAGAAACAGCTTTTGACGGCTACCCTCAATATGAGTGCGAGGCGGCGGCGTCCTAATTGGCAAATTATTCTAAAATTAACGGTTGTTTACGAAGCTTATTTGTGAGCGATATCCTATCCCACTTCTGATTTTAGCAACCAGAAGTTATAATCAAATAAAAAAAACTATTCGAAATAAGCTACGAAGTGATTTAACCAAAAATAACTTCATTAAAGAACAAATCACGGTATTCTCGAAATCACACTATATCTACCATAAAATTTACTTGTACAATCAAAACAACACGACTTTGGGTATTTTAAAAACAACCGTTAACCTTAAAATAATTACACAAAAATTACCGAATAAAAGTAACCCAAAACGTACTCACAGTATGCGGCCTCGACACCAACCACTTTTCTTGTCAACGTCCGAGCAACACCAGAGCCCGTGGAACACTGAGGCCTTTCTTTTAAAGAAGGCGGGTGGGGATCGAAAGCACCCACTATGATTTCTGCTTAAATTTATTTATTTATTTAGTTATTAAGCTTACATCACACAGTACAAAATCTTACATCTAAAATGTGTGACAATTAATGTAAACACATACGTTTCACAAAAAAATGAAAGAGAAATTTTAAATTTTAAATTTAAAAAAAAAGACAGTTACAATACTTATATATAGGGAAATAACACATAAGAAACAGCTTTTGACGGCTACCCTCAATATGAGAACGAGGCGGCGGCGTCCTAATTGGCAAATTATTCTAAAATTAACGGTTGGTTACGAAGCTTATTTGTGAGTGATATCCTATCCCACTTCTGATTTTAGCAACCAGAAGTTATAATCAAATAAAAAAAACTATTCGAAATAAGCTACGAAGTGATTTAACCAAAAATAACTTCATTAAAGAACAAATCACGGTATTCTCGAAATCACACTATATCTACCATAAAATTTACTTGTACAATCAAAACAACACGACTTTGGGTATTTTAAAAACAACCGTTAACCTTAAAATAATTACACAAAAATTACCGAATAAAAGTAACCCAAAACGTACTCACAGTATGCGGCCTCGACACCAACCACTTTTCTTGTCAACGTCCGAGCAACACCAGAGCCCGTGGAACACTGAGGCCTTTCTTTTAAAGAAGGCGGGTGGGGATCGAAAGCACCCACTATGATTTCTGCTTAAATTTATTTATTTAGTTATTAAGCTTACATCACACAGTACAAAATCTTACATCTAAAATGTGTGACAATTAATGTAAACACATACGTTTCACAAAAAAATGAAAGAGAAATTTTAAATTTTAAATTTAAAAAAAAAGACAGTTACAATACTTATATATAGGGAAATAACACATAAGAAACAGCTTTTGACGGCTACCCTCAATATGAGTGCGAGGCGGCGGCGTCCTAATTGGCAAATTATTCTAAAATTAACGGTTGTTTACGAAGCTTATTTGTGAGCGATATCCTATCCCACTTCTGATTTTAGCAACCAGAAGTTATAATCAAATAAAAAAAACTATTCGAAATAAGCTACGAAGTGATTTAACCAAAAATAACTTCATTAAAGAACAAATCACGGTATTCTCGAAATCACACTATATCTACCATAAAATTTACTTGTACAATCAAAACAACACGACTTTGGGTATTTTAAAAACAACCGTTAACCTTAAAATAATTACACAAAAATTACCGAATAAAAGTGACACAAAACGCACTCACAGTATGCGGCCTCGACACCAACCACTTTTCTTGTCAACGTCCGAGCAACACCAGAGCCCTCGGCAATATGGGGCCTATCTTTTATATAAGGCGGGTGGGGATTGAAACCCCCCTCTATGATTTCTGCTTATATTTTTTTATTTATTTCGTTATTAAGCTTACAACATCACACACAGTACAAAATCTACTAAATATTTTACAAAATCTTACATCTAAAATGTGTGACAATTAATGTAAACACATACGTTTCACAAAAAAATGAAAGAGAAATTTTAAATTTTAAATTTAAAAAAAAAGACAATTAAAATCCTTATATATAGGGAAATAACACATAAGAAACAGCTTTTGACGGCTACCCTCAATATGAGAACGAGGCGGCGGCGTCCTAATTGGCAAATTATTCTAAAATTAACGGTTGGTTACGAAGCTTATTTGTGAGTGATATCCTATCCCACTTCTGATTTTAGCAACCAGAAGTTATAATCAAATAAAAAAAACTATTCGAAATAAGCTACGAAGTGATTTAACCAAAAATAACTTCATTAAAGAACAAATCACGGTATTCTCGAAATCACACTATATCTACCATAAAATTTACTTGTACAATCAAAACAACACGACTTTGGGTATTTTAAAAACAACCGTTAACCTTAAAATAATTACACAAAAAGTACCGAATAAAAGTAACACAAAACGTACTCACAGTATGCGGCCTCGACACCAACCACTTTTCTTGTCAACGTCCGAGCAACACCAGAGCCCGTGGAACACTGAGGCCTTTCTTTTAAAGAAGGCGGGTGGGGATCGAAAGCACCCACTATGATTTCTGCTTAAATTTATTTAGTTATTAAGCTTACATCACACAGTACAAAATCTTACATCTTTAATGTGTGACCATTAATGTAAACACAAAAAAATTAAAGAGAAATTTAAAATTAAAAATTAAAAAAAAAGACAGTTAAAATACTTATATATAGGTAAATAACACATAAGAAACAGCTTTTGACGGCTACCCTTAATATGAGAGCGAGGCGGCGGCGTCCTAATTGGCAAATTATTCTAAAATTAACGGTTGGTTACGAAGCTTATTTGTGAGTGATATCCTATCCCACTTCTGATTTTAGCAACCAGAAGTTATAATCAAATAAAAAAAACTATTCGAAATAAGCTACGAAGTGATTTAACCAAAAATAACTTCATTATCTAAGAACAAATCACGGTATTCTCGAAATCACACTATATCTACCATAAAATTTACTTGTACAATCAAAACAACACGACTTTGGGTATTTTAAAAACAACCGTTAACCTTAAAATAATTACACAAAAATTACCGAATAAAAGTAACCCAAAACGTACTCACAGTATGCGGCCTCGACACCAACCACTTTTCTTGTCAACGTCCGAGCAACACCAGAGCCCGTGGAACACTGAGGCCTTTCTTTTAAAGAAGGCGGGTGGGGATCGAAAGCACCCACTATGATTTCTGCTTAAATTTATTTATTTATTTAGTTATTAAGCTTACATCACACAGTACAAAATCTTACATCTAAAATGTGTGACAATTAATGTAAACATATACGTTTCACAAAAAAATGAAAGAGAAATTTTAAATTTTAAATTTAAAAAAAAAGACAATTAAAATCCTTATATATAGGGAAATAACACATAAGAAACAGCTTTTGACGGCTACCCTCAATATGAGAACGAGGCGGCGGCGTCCTAATTGGCAAATTATTCTAAAATTAACGGTTGGTTACGAAGCTTATTTGTGAGTGATATCCTATCCCACTTCTGATTTTAGCAACCAGAAGTTATAATCAAATAAAAAAAACTATTCGAAATAAGCTACGAAGTGATTTAACCAAAAATAACTTCATTAAAGAACAAATCACGGTATTCTCGAAATCACACTATATCTACCATAAAATTTACTTGTACAATCAAAACAACACGACTTTGGGTATTTTAAAAACAACCGTTAACCTTAAAATAATTACACAAAAATTACCGAATAAAAGTAACCCAAAACGTACTCACAGTATGCGGCCTCGACACCAACCACTTTTCTTGTCAACGTCCGAGCAACACCAGAGCCCGTGGAACACTGAGGCCTTTCTTTTAAAGAAGGCGGGTGGGGATCGAAAGCACCCACTATGATTTCTGCTTAAATTTATTTATTTATTTAGTTATTAAGCTTACATCACACAGTACAAAATCTTACATCTAAAATGTGTGACAATTAATGTAAACACATACGTTTCACAAAAAAATGAAAGAGAAATTTTAAATTTTAAATTTAAAAAAAAAGACAGTTACAATACTTATATATAGGGAAATAACACATAAGAAACAGCTTTTGACGGCTACCCTCAATATGAGTGCGAGGCGGCGGCGTCCTAATTGGCAAATTATTCTAAAATTAACGGTTGTTTACGAAGCTTATTTGTGAGCGATATCCTATCCCACTTCTGATTTTAGCAACCAGAAGTTATAATCAAATAAAAAAAACTATTCGAAATAAGCTACGAAGTGATTTAACCAAAAATAACTTCATTAAAGAACAAATCACGGTATTCTCGAAATCACACTATATCTACCATAAAATTTACTTGTACAATCAAAACAACACGACTTTGGGTATTTTAAAAACAACCGTTAACCTTAAAATAATTACACAAAAATTACCGAATAAAAGTAACCCAAAACGTACTCACAGTATGCGGCCTCGACACCAACCACTTTTCTTGTCAACGTCCGAGCAACACCAGAGCCCGTGGAACACTGAGGCCTTTCTTTTAAAGAAGGCGGGTGGGGATCGAAAGCACCCACTATGATTTCTGCTTAAATTTATTTATTTATTTAGTTATTAAGCTTACATCACACAGTACAAAATCTTACATCTAAAATGTGTGACAATTAATGTAAACACATACGTTTCACAAAAAAATGAAAGAGAAATTTTAAATTTTAAATTTAAAAAAAAAGACAGTTACAATACTTATATATAGGGAAATAACACATAAGAAACAGCTTTTGACGGCTACCCTCAATATGAGAACGAGGCGGCGGCGTCCTAATTGGCAAATTATTCTAAAATTAACGGTTGGTTACGAAGCTTATTTGTGAGTGATATCCTATCCCACTTCTGATTTTAGCAACCAGAAGTTATAATCAAATAAAAAAAACTATTCGAAATAAGCTACGAAGTGATTTAACCAAAAATAACTTCATTAAAGAACAAATCACGGTATTCTCGAAATCACACTATATCTACCATAAAATTTACTTGTACAATCAAAACAACACGACTTTGGGTATTTTAAAAACAACCGTTAACCTTAAAATAATTACACAAAAATTACCGAATAAAAGTAACCCAAAACGTACTCACAGTATGCGGCCTCGACACCAACCACTTTTCTTGTCAACGTCCGAGCAACACCAGAGCCCGTGGAACACTGAGGCCTTTCTTTTAAAGAAGGCGGGTGGGGATCGAAAGCACCCACTATGATTTCTGCTTAAATTTATTTATTTAGTTATTAAGCTTACATCACACAGTACAAAATCTTACATCTAAAATGTGTGACAATTAATGTAAACACATACGTTTCACAAAAAAATGAAAGAGAAATTTTAAATTTTAAATTTAAAAAAAAAGACAGTTACAATACTTATATATAGGGAAATAACACATAAGAAACAGCTTTTGACGGCTACCCTCAATATGAGTGCGAGGCGGCGGCGTCCTAATTGGCAAATTATTCTAAAATTAACGGTTGTTTACGAAGCTTATTTGTGAGCGATATCCTATCCCACTTCTGATTTTAGCAACCAGAAGTTATAATCAAATAAAAAAAACTATTCGAAATAAGCTACGAAGTGATTTAACCAAAAATAACTTCATTAAAGAACAAATCACGGTATTCTCGAAATCACACTATATCTACCATAAAATTTACTTGTACAATCAAAACAACACGACTTTGGGTATTTTAAAAACAACCGTTAACCTTAAAATAATTACACAAAAATTACCGAATAAAAGTGACACAAAACGCACTCACAGTATGCGGCCTCGACACCAACCACTTTTCTTGTCAACGTCCGAGCAACACCAGAGCCCTCGGCAATATGGGGCCTATCTTTTATATAAGGCGGGTGGGGATTGAAACCCCCCTCTATGATTTCTGCTTATATTTTTTTATTTATTTCGTTATTAAGCTTACAACATCACACACAGTACAAAATCTACTAAATATTTTACAAAATCTTACATCTAAAATGTGTGACAATTAATGTAAACACATACGTTTCACAAAAAAATGAAAGAGAAATTTTAAATTTTAAATTTAAAAAAAAAGACAATTAAAATCCTTATATATAGGGAAATAACACATAAGAAACAGCTTTTGACGGCTACCCTCAATATGAGAGCGAGGCGGCGGCGTCCTAATTGGCAAATTATTCTAAAATTAACGGTTGGTTACGAAGCTTATTTGTGAGTGATATCCTATCCCACTTCTGATTTTAGCAACCAGAAGTTATAATCAAATAAAAAAAACTATTCGAAATAAGCTACGAAGTGATTTAACCAAAAATAACTTCATTAAAGAACAAATCACGGTATTCTCGAAATCACACTATATCTACCATAAAATTTACTTGTACAATCAAAACAACACGACTTTGGGTATTTTAAAAACAACCGTTAACCTTAAAATAATTACACAAAAATTACCGAATAAAAGTAACCCAAAACGTACTCACAGTATGCGGCCTCGACACCAACCACTTTTCTTGTCAACGTCCGAGCAACACCAGAGCCCGTGGAACACTGAGGCCTTTCTTTTAAAGAAGGCGGGTGGGGATCGAAAGCACCCACTATGATTTCTGCTTAAATTTATTTATTTATTTAGTTATTAAGCTTACATCACACGGTACAAAATCTTACATCTAAAATGTGTGACAATTAATGTAAACACATACGTTTCACAAAAAAATGAAAGAGAAATTTTAAATTTTAAATTTTAAATTTTAAAAAAAAGACAGTTACAATACTTATATATAGGGAAATAACACATAAGAAACAGCTTTTGACGGCTACCCTCAATATGAGTGCGAGGCGGCGGCGTCCTAATTGGCAAATTATTCTAAAATTAACGGTTGTTTACGAAGCTTATTTGTGAGCGATATCCTATCCCACTTCTGATTTTAGCAACCAGAAGTTATAATCAAATAAAAAAAACTATTCGAAATAAGCTACGAAGTGATTTAACCAAAAATAACTTCATTAAAGAACAAATCACGGTATTCTCGAAATCACACTATATCTACCATAAAATTTACTTGTACAATCAAAACAACACGACTTTGGGTATTTTAAAAACAACCGTTAACCTTAAAATAATTACACAAAAATTACCGAATAAAAGTAACACAAAACGTACTCACAGTATGCGGCCTCGACACCAACCACTTTTCTTGTCAACGTCCGAGCAACACCAGAGCCCGTGGAACACTGAGGCCTTTCTTTTAAAGAAGGCGGGTGGGGATCAAAAGCACCCACTATGATTTCTGCTTAAATTTATTTAGTTATTAAGCTTACATCACACAGTACAAAATCTTACATCTTTAATGTGTGACCATTAATGTAAACACAAAAAAATTAAAGAGAAATTTAAAATTAAAAATTAAAAAAAAAAGACAGTTAAAATACTTATATATAGGTAAATAACACATAAGAAACAGCTTTTGACGGCTACCCTCAATATAAGAGCGAGGCGGCGGCGTCCTAATTGGCAAATTATTCTAAAATTAACGGTTGGTTACGAAGCTTATTTGTGAGTGATATCCTATCCCACTTCTGATTTTAGCAACCAGAAGTTATAATCAAATAAAAAAAACTATTCGAAATAAGCTACGAAGTGATTTAACCAAAAATAACTTCATTAAAGAACAAATCACGGTATTCTCGAAATCACACTATATCTACCATAAAATTTACTTGTACAATCAAAACAACACGACTTTGGGTATTTTAAAAACAACCGTTAACCTTAAAATAATTACACAAAAATTACCGAATAAAAGTAACAAAACGTACTCACAGTATGCGGCCTTGACACCAACCACTTTTCTTGTCAACGTCCGAGCAACACCAGAGCCCGTGGAACACTGAGGCCTTTATTTTAAAGAAGGCGGGTGGGGATCGAAAGCACCCACTATGATTTCTGCTTAAATTTATTTAGTTATTAAGCTTACATCACACAGTACAAAATCTTACATCTTTAATGTGTGACCATTAATGTAAACACAAAAAAATTAAAGAGAAATTTAAAATTAAAAATTAAAAAAAAAGACAGTTAAAATACTTATATATAGGTAAATAACACATAAGAAACAGATTTTGACGGCTACCCTCAATATGAGAGCGAGGCGGCGGCGTCCTAATTGGCAAATTATTCTAAAATTAACGGTTGGTTACGAAGCTTATTTGTGAGTGATATCCTATCCCACTTCTGATTTTAGCAACCAGAAGTTATAATCAAATAAAAAAAACTATTCGAAATAAGCTACGAAGTGATTTAACCAAAAATAACTTCATTAAAGAACAAATCACGGTATTCTCGAAATCACACTATATCTACCATAAAATTTACTTGTACAATCAAAACAACACGACTTTGGGTATTTTAAAAACAACCGTTAACCTTAAAATAATTACACAAAAATTACCGAATAAAAGTAACCCAAAACGTACTCACAGTATGCGGCCTCGACACCAACCACTTTTCTTGTCAACGTCCGAGCAACACCAGAGCCCGTGGAACACTGAGGCCTTTCTTTTAAAGAAGGCGGGTGGGGATCGAAAGCACCCACTATGATTTCTGCTTAAATTTATTTATTTATTTAGATATTAAGCTTACATCACACAGTACAAAATCTTACATCTAAAATGTGTGACAATTAATGTAAACATACGTTTCACAAAAAATTAAAGAGAAATTTTAAATTTAAAAAAAAAGACAGTTACAATACTTATATATAGGGAAATAACACATAAGAAACAGCTTTTGACGGCTACCCTCAATATGAGTGCGAGGCGGCGGCGTCCTAATTGGCAAATTATTCTAAAATTAACGGTTGTTTACGAAGCTTATTTGTGAGCGATATCCTATCCCACTTCTGATTTTAGCAACCAGAAGTTATAATCAAATAAAAAAAACTATTCGAAATAAGCTACGAAGTGATTTAACCAAAAATAACTTCATTAAAGAACAAATCACGGTATTCTCGAAATCACACTATATCTACCATAAAATTTACTTGTACAATCAAAACAACACGACTTTGGGTATTTTAAAAACAACCGTTAACCTTAAAATAATTACACAAAAATTACCGAATAAAAGTGACACAAAACGTACTCACAGTATGCGGCCTCGACACCAACCACTTTTCTTGTCAACGTCCGAGCAACACCAGAGCCCTCGGCAATATGGGGCCTATCTTTTATATAAGGCGGGTGGGGATTGAAACCCCCCTCTATGATTTCTGCTTATATTTTTTTATTTATTTCGTTATTAAGCTTACAACATCACACACAGTACAAAATCTACTAAATATTTTACAAAATCTTACATCTAAAATGTGTGACAATTAATGTAAACACATACGTTTCACAAAAAAATGAAACAGAAATTTTAAATTTTAAATTTAAAAAAAAAAAGACAATTAAAATCCTTATATATAGGGAAATAACACATAAGAAACAGCTTTTGACGGCTACCCTCAATATGAGAACGAGGCGGCGGCGTCCTAATTGGCAAATTATTCTAAAATTAACGGTTGGTTACGAAGCTTATTTGTGAGTGATATCCTATCCCACTTCTGATTTTAGCAACCAGAAGTTATAATCAAATAAAAAAAACTATTCGAAATAAGCTACGAAGTGATTTAACCAAAAATAACTTCATTAAAGAACAAATCACGGTATTCTCGAAATCACACTATATCTACCATAAAATTTACTTGTACAATCAAAACAACACGACTTTGGGTATTTTAAAAACAACCGTTAACCTTAAAATAATTACACAAAAATTACCGAATAAAAGTAACCCAAAACGTACTCACAGTATGCGGCCTCGACACCAACCACTTTTCTTGTCAACGTCCGAGCAACACCAGAGCCCGTGGAACACTGAGGCCTTTCTTTTAAAGAAGGCGGGTGGGGATCGAAAGCACCCACTATGATTTCTGCTTAAATTTATTTATTTATTTAGTTATTAAGCTTACATCACACAGTACAAAATCTTACATCTAAAATGTGTGACAATTAATGTAAACACATACGTTTCACAAAAAAATGAAAGAGAAATTTTAAATTTTAAATTTAAAAAAAAAGACAGTTACAATACTTATATATAGGGAAATAACACATAAGAAACAGCTTTTGACGGCTACCCTCAATATGAGTGCGAGGCGGCGGCGTCCTACTTGGCAAATTATTCTAAAATTAACGGTTGTTTACGAAGCTTATTTGTGAGCGATATCCTATCCCACTTCTGATTTTAGCAACCAGAAGTTATAATCAAATAAAAAAAACTATTCGAAATAAGCTACGAAGTGATTTAACCAAAAATAACTTCATTAAAGAACAAATCACGGTATTCTCGAAATCACACTATATCTACCATAAAATTTACTTGTACAATCAAAACAACACGACTTTGGGTATTTTAAAAACAACCGTTAACCTTAAAATAATTACACAAAAATTACCGAATAAAAGTAACACAAAACGTACTCACAGTATGCGGCCTCGACACCAACCACTTTTCTTGTCAACGTCCGAGCAACACCAGAGCCCGTGGAACACTGAGGCCTTTCTTTTAAAGAAGGCGGGTGGGGATCAAAAGCACCCACTATGATTTCTGCTTAAATTTATTTATTTATTTAGTTATTAAGCTTACATCACACACAGTACAAAATCTACTAAATATTTTACAAAATCTTACATCTAAAATGTGTGACAATTAATGTAAACACATACGTTTCACAAAAAAATGATAGAGAAATTTTAAATTTTAAATTTAAAAAAAAAGACAATTAAAATCCTTATATATAGGGAAATAACACATAAGAAACAGCTTTTGACGGCTACCCTCAATATGAGAACGAGGCGGCGGCGTCCTAATTGGCAAATTATTCTAAAATTAACGGTTGGTTACGAAGCTTATTTGTGAGTGATATCCTATCCCACTTCTGATTTTAGCAACCAGAAGTTATAATCAAATAAAAAAAACTATTCGAAATAAGCTACGAAGTGATTTAACCAAAAATAACTTCATTAAAGAACAAATCACGGTATTCTCGAAATCACACTATATCTACCATAAAATTTACTTGTACAATCAAAACAACACGACTTTGGGTATTTTAAAAACAACCGTTAACCTTAAAATGATTACACAAAAATTACCGAATAAAAGTAACAAAACATACTCACAGTATGCGGCCTTGACACCAACCACTTTTCTTGTCAACGTCCGAGCAACACCAGAGCCCGTGGAACACTGAGGCCTTTCTTTTAAAGAAGGCGGGTGGGGATCGAAAGCACCCACTATGATTTCTGCTTAAATTTATTTATTTATTTAGTTATTAAGCTTACATCACACAGTACAAAATCTTACATCTAAAATGTGTGACAATTAATGTAAACATACGTTTCACAAAAAATTAAAGAGAAATTTTAAATTTAAAAAAAAAGACAGTTACAATACTTATATATAGGGAAATAACACATAAGAAACAGCTTTTGACGGCTACCCTCAATATGAGTGCGAGGCGGCGGCGTCCTAATTGGCAAATTATTCTAAAATTAACGGTTGTTTACGAAGCTTATTTGTGAGCGATATCCTATCCCACTTCTGATTTTAGCAACCAGAAGTTATAATCAAATAAAAAAAACTATTCGAAATAAGCTACGAAGTGATTTAACCAAAAATAACTTCATTAAAGAACAAATCACGGTATTCTCGAAATCACACTATATCTACCATAAAATTTACTTGTACAATCAAAACAACACGACTTTGGGTATTTTAAAAACAACCGTTAACCTTAAAATAATTACACAAAAATTACCGAATAAAAGTGACACAAAACGTACTCACAGTATGCGGCCTCGACACCAACCACTTTTCTTGTCAACGTCCGAGCAACACCAGAGCCCTCGGCAATATGGGGCCTATCTTTTATATAAGGCGGGTGGGGATTGAAACCCCCCTCTATGATTTCTGCTTATATTTTTTTATTTATTTCGTTATTAAGCTTACAACATCACACACAGTACAAAATATACTAAATATTTTACAAAATCTTACATCTAAAATGTGTGACAATTAATGTAAACACATACGTTTCACAAAAAAATGAAAGAGAAATTTTAAATTTTAAATTTAAAAAAAAAGACAATTAAAATCCTTATATATAGGGAAATAACACATAAGAAACAGCTTTTGACGGCTACCCTCAATATGAGAACGAGGCGGCGGCGTCCTAATTGGCAAATTATTCTAAAATTAACGGTTGGTTACGAAGCTTATTTGTGAGTGATATCCTATCCCACTTCTGATTTTAGCAACCAGAAGTTATAATCAAATAAAAAAAACTATTCGAAATAAGCTACGAAGTGATTTAACCAAAAATAACTTCATTAAAGAACAAATCACGGTATTCTCGAAATCACACTATATCTACCATAAAATTTACTTGTACAATCAAAACAACACGACTTTGGGTATTTTAAAAACAACCGTTAACCTTAAAATAATTACACAAAAATTACCGAATAAAAGTAACCCAAAACGTACTCACAGTATGCGGCCTCGACACCAACCACTTTTCTTGTCAACGTCCGAGCAACACCAGAGCCCGTGGAACACTGAGGCCTTTCTTTTAAAGAAGGCGGGTGGGGATCGAAAGCACCCACTATGATTTCTGCTTAAATTTATTTATTTATTTAGTTATTAAGCTTACATCACACACAGTACAAAATCTACTAAATATTTTACAAAATCTTACATCTAAAATGTGTGACAATTAATGTAAACACATACGTTTCACAAAAAAATGATAGAGAAATTTTAAATTTTAAATTTAAAAAAAAAGACAATTAAAATCCTTATATATAGGGAAATAACACATAAGAAACAGCTTTTGACGGCTACCCTCAATATGAGAACGAGGCGGCGGCGTCCTAATTGGCAAATTATTCTAAAATTAACGGTTGGTTACGAAGCTTATTTGTGAGTGATATCCTATCCCACTTCTGATTTTAGCAACCAGAAGTTATAATCAAATAAAAAAAACTATTCGAAATAAGCTACGAAGTGATTTAACCAAAAATAACTTCATTAAAGAACAAATCACGGTATTCTCGAAATCACACTATATCTACCATAAAATTTACTTGTACAATCAAAACAACACGACTTTGGGTATTTTAAAAACAACCGTTAACCTTAAAATAATTACACAAAAATTACCGAATAAAAGTAACAAAACATACTCACAGTATGCGGCCTTGACACCAACCACTTTTCTTGTCAACGTCCGAGCAACACCAGAGCCCGTGGAACACTGAGGCCTTTCTTTTAAAGAAGGCGGGTGGGGATCGAAAGCACCCACTATGATTTCTGCTTAAATTTATTTATTTATTTAGTTATTAAGCTTACATCACACAGTACAAAATCTTACATCTAAAATGTGTGACAATTAATGTAAACATACGTTTCACAAAAAATTAAAGAGAAATTTTAAATTTAAAAAAAAAGACAGTTACAATACTTATATATAGGGAAATAACACATAAGAAACAGCTTTTGACGGCTACCCTCAATATGAGTGCGAGGCGGCGGCGTCCTAATTGGCAAATTATTCTAAAATTAACGGTTGTTTACGAAGCTTATTTGTGAGCGATATCCTATCCCACTTCTGATTTTAGCAACCAGAAGTTATAATCAAATAAAAAAAACTATTCGAAATAAGCTACGAAGTGATTTAACCAAAAATAACTTCATTAAAGAACAAATCACGGTATTCTCGAAATCACACTATATCTACCATAAAATTTACTTGTACAATCAAAACAACACGACTTTGGGTATTTTAAAAACAACCGTTAACCTTAAAATAATTACACAAAAATTACCGAATAAAAGTGACACAAAACGTACTCACAGTATGCGGCCTCGACACCAACCACTTTTCTTGTCAACGTCCGAGCAACACCAGAGCCCTCGGCAATATGGGGCCTATCTTTTATATAAGGCGGGTGGGGATTGAAACCCCCCTCTATGATTTCTGCTTATATTTTTTTATTTATTTCGTTATTAAGCTTACAACATCACACACAGTACAAAATATACTAAATATTTTACAAAATCTTACATCTAAAATGTGTGACAATTAATGTAAACACATACGTTTCACAAAAAAATGAAAGAGAAATTTTAAATTTTAAATTTAAAAAAAAAGACAATTAAAATCCTTATATATAGGGAAATAACACATAAGAAACAGCTTTTGACGGCTACCCTCAATATGAGAACGAGGCGGCGGCGTCCTAATTGGCAAATTATTCTAAAATTAACGGTTGGTTACGAAGCTTATTTGTGAGTGATATCCTATCCCACTTCTGATTTTAGCAACCAGAAGTTATAATCAAATAAAAAAAACTATTCGAAATAAGCTACGAAGTGATTTAACCAAAAATAACTTCATTAAAGAACAAATCACGGTATTCTCGAAATCACACTATATCTACCATAAAATTTACTTGTACAATCAAAACAACACGACTTTGGGTATTTTAAAAACAACCGTTAACCTTAAAATAATTACACAAAAATTACCGAATAAAAGTAACCCAAAACGTACTCACAGTATGCGGCCTCGACACCAACCACTTTTCTTGTCAACGTCCGAGCAACACCAGAGCCCGTGGAACACTGAGGCCTTTCTTTTAAAGAAGGCGGGTGGGGATCGAAAGCACTCACTATGATTTCTGCTTAAATTTATTTATTTATTTAGTTATTAAGCTTACATCACACAGTACAAAATCTTACATCTAAAATGTGTGACAATTAATGTAAACACATACGTTTCACAAAAAAATGAAAGAGAAATTTTAAATTTTAAATTTAAAAAAAAAGACAATTAAAATCCTTATATATAGGGAAATAACACATAAGAAACAGCTTTTGACGGCTACCCTCAATATGAGAACGAGGCGGCGGCGTCCTAATTGGCAAATTATTCTAAAATTAACGGTTGTTTACGAAGCTTATTTGTGAGCGATATCCTATCCCACTTCTGATTTTAGCAACCAGAAGTTATAATCAAATAAAAAAAACTATTCGAAATAAGCTACGAAGTGATTTAACCAAAAATAACTTCATTAAAGAACAAATCACGGTATTCTCGAAATCACACTATATCTACCATAAAATTTACTTGTACAATCAAAACAACACGACTTTGGGTATTTTAAAAACAACCGTTAACCTTAAAATAATTACACAAAAATTACCGAATAAAAGTGACACAAAACGTACTCACAGTATGCGGCCTCGACACCAACCACTTTTCTTGTCAACGTCCGAGCAACACCAGAGCCCTCGGCAATATGGGGCCTATCTTTTATATAAGGCGGGTGGGGATTGAAACCCCCCTCTATGATTTCTGCTTATATTTTTTTATTTATTTCGTTATTAAGCTTACAACATCACACACAGTACAAAATATACTAAATATTTTACAAAATCTTACATCTAAAATGTGTGACAATTAATGTAAACACATACGTTTCACAAAAAAATGAAAGAGAAATTTTAAATTTTAAATTTAAAAAAAAAGACAATTAAAATCCTTATATATAGGGAAATAACACATAAGAAACAGCTTTTGACGGCTACCCTCAATATGAGAACGAGGCGGCGGCGTCCTAATTGGCAAATTATTCTAAAATTAACGGTTGGTTACGAAGCTTATTTGTGAGTGATATCCTATCCCACTTCTGATTTTAGCAACCAGAAGTTATAATCAAATAAAAAAAACTATTCGAAATAAGCTACGAAGTGATTTAACCAAAAATAACTTCATTAAAGAACAAATCACGGTATTCTCGAAATCAAACTATATCTACCATAAAATTTACTTGTACAATCAAAACAACACGACTTTGGGTATTTTAAAAACAACCGTTAACCTTAAAATAATTACACAAAAATTACCGAATAAAAGTAACCCAAAACGTACTCACAGTATGCGGCCTCGACACCAACCACTTTTCTTGTCAACGTCCGAGCAACACCAGAGCCCGTGGAACACTGAGGCCTTTCTTTTAAAGAAGGCGGGTGGGGATCGAAAGCACCCACTATGATTTCTGCTTAAATTTATTTATTTATTTAGTTATTAAGCTTACATCACACACAGTACAAAATCTACTAAATATTTTACAAAATCTTACATCTAAAATGTGTGACAATTAATGTAAACACATACGTTTCACAAAAAAATGATAGAGAAATTTTAAATTTTAAATTTAAAAAAAAAGACAATTAAAATCCTTATATATAGGGAAATAACACATAAGAAACAGCTTTTGACGGCTACCCTCAATATGAGAACGAGGCGGCGGCGTCCTAATTGGCAAATTATTCTAAAATTAACGGTTGGTTACGAAGCTTATTTGTGAGTGATATCCTATCCCACTTCTGATTTTAGCAACCAGAAGTTATAATCAAATAAAAAAAACTATTCGAAATAAGCTACGAAGTGATTTAACCAAAAATAACTTCATTAAAGAACAAATCACGGTATTCTCGAAATCACACTATATCTACCATAAAATTTACTTGTACAATCAAAACAACACGACTTTGGGTATTTTAAAAACAACCGTTAACCTTAAAATAATTACACAAAAATTACCGAATAAAAGTAACAAAACATACTCACAGTATGCGGCCTTGACACCAACCACTTTTCTTGTCAACGTCCGAGCAACACCAGAGCCCGTGGAACACTGAGGCCTTTCTTTTAAAGAAGGCGGGTGGGGATCGAAAGCACCCACTATGATTTCTGCTTAAATTTATTTATTTATTTAGTTATTAAGCTTACATCACACAGTACAAAATCTTACATCTAAAATGTGTGACAATTAATGTAAACATACGTTTCACAAAAAATTAAAGAGAAATTTTAAATTTAAAAAAAAAGACAGTTACAATACTTATATATAGGGAAATAACACATAAGAAACAGCTTTTGACGGCTACCCTCAATATGAGTGCGAGGCGGCGGCGTCCTAATTGGCAAATTATTCTAAAATTAACGGTTGTTTACGAAGCTTATTTGTGAGCGATATCCTATCCCACTTCTGATTTTAGCAACCAGAAGTTATAATCAAATAAAAAAAACTATTCGAAATAAGCTACGAAGTGATTTAACCAAAAATAACTTCATTAAAGAACAAATCACGGTATTCTCGAAATCACACTATATCTACCATAAAATTTACTTGTACAATCAAAACAACACGACTTTGGGTATTTTAAAAACAACCGTTAACCTTAAAATAATTACACAAAAATTACCGAATAAAAGTGACACAAAACGTACTCACAGTATGCGGCCTCGACACCAACCACTTTTCTTGTCAACGTCCGAGCAACACCAGAGCCCTCGGCAATATGGGGCCTATCTTTTATATAAGGCGGGTGGGGATTGAAACCCCCCTCTATGATTTCTGCTTATATTTTTTTATTTATTTCGTTATTAAGCTTACAACATCACACACAGTACAAAATATACTAAATATTTTACAAAATCTTACATCTAAAATGTGTGACAATTAATGTAAACACATACGTTTCACAAAAAAATGAAAGAGAAATTTTAAATTTTAAATTTAAAAAAAAAGACAATTAAAATCCTTATATATAGGGAAATAACACATAAGAAACAGCTTTTGACGGCTACCCTCAATATGAGAACGAGGCGGCGGCGTCCTAATTGGCAAATTATTCTAAAATTAACGGTTGGTTACGAAGCTTATTTGTGAGTGATATCCTATCCCACTTCTGATTTTAGCAACCAGAAGTTATAATCAAATAAAAAAAACTATTCGAAATAAGCTACGAAGTGATTTAACCAAAAATAACTTCATTAAAGAACAAATCACGGTATTCTCGAAATCACACTATATCTACCATAAAATTTACTTGTACAATCAAAACAACACGACTTTGGGTATTTTAAAAACAACCGTTAACCTTAAAATAATTACACAAAAATTACCGAATAAAAGTAACCCAAAACGTACTCACAGTATGCGGCCTCGACACCAACCACTTTTCTTGTCAACGTCCGAGCAACACCAGAGCCCGTGGAACACTGAGGCCTTTCTTTTAAAGAAGGCGGGTGGGGATCGAAAGCACTCACTATGATTTCTGCTTAAATTTATTTATTTATTTAGTTATTAAGCTTACATCACACAGTACAAAATCTTACATCTAAAATGTGTGACAATTAATGTAAACACATACGTTTCACAAAAAAATGAAAGAGAAATTTTAAATTTTAAATTTAAAAAAAAAGACAGTTACAATACTTATATATAGGGAAATAACACATAAGAAACAGCTTTTGACGGCTACCCTCAATATGAGTGCGAGGCGGCGGCGTCCTAATTGGCAAATTATTCTAAAATTAACGGTTGTTTACGAAGCTTATTTGTGAGCGATATCCTATCCCACTCCTGATTTTAGCAACCAGAAGTTATAATCAAATAAAAAAAAACTATTCGAAATAAGCTACGAAGTGATTTAACCAAAAATAACTTCATTAAAGAACAAATCACGGTATTCTCGAAATCACACTATATCTACCATAAAATTTACTTGTACAATCAAAACAACACGACTTTGGGTATTTTAAAAACAACCGTTAACCTTAAAATAATTACACAAAAATTACCGAATAAAAGTAACACAAAACGTACTCACAGTATGCGGCCTCGACACCAACCACTTTTCTTGTCAACGTCCGAGCAACACCAGAGCCCGTGGAACACTGAGGCCTTTCTTTTAAAGAAGGCGGGTGGGGATCAAAAGCACCCACTATGATTTCTGCTTAAATTTATTTATTTATTTAGTTATTAAGCTTACATCACACACAGTACAAAATCTACTAAATATTTTACAAAATCTTACATCTAAAATGTGTGACAATTAATGTAAACACATACGTTTCACAAAAAAATGATAGAGAAATTTTAAATTTTAAATTTAAAAAAAAAGACAATTAAAATCCTTATATATAGGGAAATAACACATAAGAAACAGCTTTTGACGGCTACCCTCAATATGAGAACGAGGCGGCGGCGTCCTAATTGGCAAATTATTCTAAAATTAACGGTTGGTTACGAAGCTTATTTGTGAGTGATATCCTATCCCACTTCTGATTTTAGCAACCAGAAGTTATAATCAAATAAAAAAAACTATTCGAAATAAGCTACGAAGTGATTTAACCAAAAATAACTTCATTAAAGAACAAATCACGGTATTCTCGAAATCACACTATATCTACCATAAAATTTACTTGTACAATCAAAACAACACGACTTTGGGTATTTTAAAAACAACCGTTAACCTTAAAATAATTACACAAAAATTACCGAATAAAAGTAACACAAAACGTACTCACAGTATGCGGCCTCGACACCAACCACTTTTCTTGTCAACGTCCGAGCAACACCAGAGCCCGTGGAACACTGAGGCCTTTCTTTTAAAGAAGGCGGGTGGGGATCGAAAGCACCCACTATGATTTCTGCTTAAATTTATTTATTTATTTAGTTATTAAGCTTACATCACACAGTACAAAATCTTACATCTAAAATGTGTGACAATTAATGTAAACATACGTTTCACATAAAATTAAAGAGAAATTTTAAATTTAAAAAAAAAGACAGTTACAATACTTATATATAGGGAAATAACACATAAGAAACAGCTTTTGACGGCTACCCTCAATATGAGTGCGAGGCGGCGGCGTCCTAATTGGCAAATTATTCTAAAATTAACGGTTGTTTACGAAGCTTATTTGTGAGCGATATCCTATCCCACTTCTGATTTTAGCAACCAGAAGTTATAATCAAATAAAAAAAACTATTCGAAATAAGCTACGAAGTGATTTAACCAAAAATAACTTCATTAAAGAACAAATCACGGTATTCTCGAAATCACACTATATCTACCATAAAATTTACTTGTACAATCAAAACAACACGACTTTGGGTATTTTAAAAACAACCGTTAACCTTAAAATAATTACACAAAAATTACCGAATAAAAGTAACAAAACGTACTCACAGTATGCGGCCTTGACACCAACCACTTTTCTTGTCAACGTCCGAGCAACACCAGAGCCCGTGGAACACTGAGGCCTTTCTTTTAAAGAAGGCGGGTGGGGATCGAAAGCACCCACTATGATTTCTGCTTAAATTTATTTAGTTATTAAGCTTACATCACACAGTACAAAATCTTACATCTTTAATGTGTGACCATTAATGTAAACACAAAAAAATTAAAGAGAAATTTAAAATTAAAAATTAAAAAAAAAGACAGTTAAAATACTTATATATAGGTAAATAACACATAAGAAACAGCTTTTGACGGCTACCCTCAATATGAGAGCGAGGCGGCGGCGTCCTAATTGGCAAATTATTCTAAAATTAACGGTTGGTTACGAAGCTTATTTGTGAGTGATATCCTATCCCACTTCTGATTTTAGCAACCAGAAGTTATAATCAAATAAAAAAAATTATTCGAAATAAGCTACGAAGTGATTTAACCAAAAATAACTTCATTAAAGAACAAATCACGGTATTCTCGAAATCACACTATATCTACCATAAAATTTACTTGTACAATCAAAACAACACGACTTTGGGTATTTTAAAAACAACCGTTAACCTTAAAATAATTACACAAAAATTACCGAATAAAAGTAACCCAAAACGTACTCACAGTATGCGGCCTCGACACCAACCACTTTTCTTGTCAACGTCCGAGCAACACCAGAGCCCGTGGAACACTGAGGCCTTTCTTTTAAAGAAGGCGGGTGGGGATCGAAAGCACCCACTATGATTTCTGCTTAAATTTATTTATTTATTTAGTTATTAAGCTTACATCACACAGTACAAAATCTTACATCTAAAATGTGTGACAATTAATGTAAACATACGTTTCACATAAAATTAAAGAGAAATTTTAAATTTAAAAAAAAAGACAGTTACAATACTTATATATAGGGAAATAACACATAAGAAACAGCTTTTGACGGCTACCCTCAATATGAGTGCGAGGCGGCGGCGTCCTAATTGGCAAATTATTCTAAAATTAACGGTTGTTTACGAAGCTTATTTGTGAGCGATATCCTATCCCACTTCTGATTTTAGCAACCAGAAGTTATAATCAAATAAAAAAAACTATTCGAAATAAGCTACGAAGTGATTTAACCAAAAATAACTTCATTAAAGAACAAATCACGGTATTCTCGAAATCACACTATATCTACCATAAAATTTACTTGTACAATCAAAACAACACGACTTTGGGTATTTTAAAAACAACCGTTAACCTTAAAATAATTACACAAAAATTACCGAATAAAAGTAACAAAACGTACTCACAGTATGCGGCCTTGACACCAACCACTTTTCTTGTCAACGTCCGAGCAACACCAGAGCCCGTGGAACACTGAGGCCTTTCTTTTAAAGAAGGCGGGTGGGGATCGAAAGCACCCACTATGATTTCTGCTTAAATTTATTTAGTTATTAAGCTTACATCACACAGTACAAAATCTTACATCTTTAATGTGTGACCATTAATGTAAACACAAAAAAATTAAAGAGAAATTTAAAATTAAAAATTAAAAAAAAAGACAGTTAAAATACTTATATATAGGTAAATAACACATAAGAAACAGCTTTTGACGGCTACCCTCAATATGAGAGCGAGGCGGCGGCGTCCTAATTGGCAAATTATTCTAAAATTAACGGTTGGTTACGAAGCTTATTTGTGAGTGATATCCTATCCCACTTCTGATTTTAGCAACCAGAAGTTATAATCAAATAAAAAAAACTATTCGAAATAAGCTACGAAGTGAATTAACCAAAAATAATTTCATTAAAAGAACAAATCACGGTATTCTCGAAATCACACTATATCTACCATAAAATTTACTTGTACAATCAAAACAACACGACTTTGGGTATTTTAAAAACAACCGTTAACCTTAAAATAATTACACAAAAATTACCGAATAAAAGTGACACAAAACGTACTCACAGTATGCGGCCTCGACACCAACCACTTTTCTTGTCAACGTCCGAGCAACACCAGAGCCCGTGGAACACTGAGGCCTTTCTTTTAAAGAAGGCGGGTGGGGATCGAAAGCACCCACTATGATTTCTGCTTAAATTTATTTATTTATTTAGTTATTAAGCTTACATCACACAGTACAAAATCTTACATCTAAAATGTGTGACAATTAATGTAAACATACGTTTCACAAAAAATTAAAGAGAAATTTTAAATTTAAAAAAAAAGACAGTTACAATACTTATATATAGGGAAATAACACATAAGAAACAGCTTTTGACGGCTACCCTCAATATGAGTGCGAGGCGGCGGCGTCCTAATTGGCAAATTATTCTAAAATTAACGGTTGTTTACGAAGCTTATTTGTGAGCGATATCCTATCCCACTTCTGATTTTAGCAACCAGAAGTTATAATCAAATAAAAAAAAACTATTCGAAATAAGCTACGAAGTGATTTAACCAAAAATAACTTCATTAAAGAACAAATCACGGTATTCTCGAAATCACACTATATCTACCATAAAATTTACTTGTACAATCAAAACAACACGACTTTGGGTATTTTAAAAACAACCGTTAACCTTAAAATAATTACACAAAAATTACCGAATAAAAGTGACACAAAACGTACTCACAGTATGCGGCCTCGACACCAACCACTTTTCTTGTCAACGTCCGAGCAACACCAGAGCCCTCGGCAATATGGGGCCTATCTTTTATATAAGGCGGGTGGGGATTGAAACCCCCCTCTATGATTTCTGCTTATATTTTTTTATTTATTTCGTTATTAAGCTTACAACATCACACACAGTACAAAATCTACTAAATATTTTACAAAATCTTACATCTAAAATGTGTGACAATTAATGTAAACACATACGTTTCACAAAAAAATGAAAGAGAAATTTTAAATTTTAAATTTAAAAAAAAAGACAATTAAAATCCTTATATATAGGGAAATAACACATAAGAAACAGCTTTTGACGGCTACCCTCAATATGAGAACGAGGCGGCGGCGTCCTAATTGGCAAATTATTCTAAAATTAACGGTTGGTTACGAAGCTTATTTGTGAGCGATATCCTATCCCACTTCTGATTTTAGCAACCAGAAGTTATAATCAAATAAAAAAAACTATTCGAAATAAGCTACGAAGTGATTTAACCAAAAATAACTTCATTAAAGAACAAATCACGGTATTCTCGAAATCACACTATATCTACCATAAAATTTACTTGTACAATCAAAACAACACGACTTTGGGTATTTTAAAAACAACCGTTAACCTTAAAATAATTACACAAAAATTACCGAATAAAAGTAACAAAACGTACTCACAGTATGCGGCCTTGACACCAACCACTTTTCTTGTCAACGTCCGAGCAACACCAGAGCCCGTGGAACACGGAGGCCTTTCTTTTAAAGAAGGCGGGTGGGGATCGAAAGCACCCACTATGATTTCTGCCTTAATTTATTTATTTATTTAGTTATTAAGCTTACATCACACAGTACAAAATCTTACATCTAAAATGTGTGACAATTAATGTAAACATACGTTTCACAAAAAATTAAAGAGAAATTTTAAATTTAAAAAAAAAGACAGTTACAATACTTATATATAGGGAAATAACACATAAGAAACAGCTTTTGACGGCTACCCTCAATATGAGTGCGAGGCGGCGGCGTCCTAATTGGCAAATTATTCTAAAATTAACGGTTGTTTACGAAGCTTATTTGTGAGCGATATCCTATCCCACTTCTGATTTTAGCAACCAGAAGTTATAATCAAATAAAAAAAACTATTCGAAATAAGCTACGAAGTGATTTAACCAAAAATAACTTCATTAAAGAACAAATCACGGTATTCTCGAAATCACACTATATCTACCATAAAATTTACTTGTACAATCAAAACAACACGACTTTGGGTATTTTAAAAACAACCGTTAACCTTAAAATAATTACACAAAAATTACCGAATAAAAGTAACCCAAAACGTACTCACAGTATGCGGCCTCGACACCAACCACTTTTCTTGTCAACGTCCGAGCAACACCAGAGCCCGTGGAACACTGAGGCCTTTCTTTTAAAGAAGGCGGGTGGGGATCGAAAGCACCCACTATGATTTCTGCTTAAATTTATTTATTTATTTATTTAGTTATTAAGCTTACATCACACAGTACAAAATCTTACATCTAAAATGTGTGACAATTAATGTAAACATACGTTTCACATAAAATTAAAGAGAAATTTTAAATTTAAAAAAAAAGACAGTTACAATACTTATATATAGGGAAATAACACATAAGAAACAGCTTTTGACGGCTACCCTCAATATGAGTGCGAGGCGGCGGCGTCCTAATTGGCAAATTATTCTAAAATTAACGGTTGTTTACGAAGCTTATTTGTGAGCGATATCCTATCCCACTTCTGATTTTAGCAACCAGAAGTTATAATCAAATAAAAAAAACTATTCGAAATAAGCTACGAAGTGATTTAACCAAAAATAACTTCATTAAAGAACAAATCACGGTATTCTCGAAATCACACTATATCTACCATAAAATTTACTTGTACAATCAAAACAACACGACTTTGGGTATTTTAAAAACAACCGTTAACCTTAAAATAATTACACAAAAATTACCGAATAAAAGTGACACAAAACGTACTCACAGTATGCGGCCTCGACACCAACCACTTTTCTTGTCAACGTCCGAGCAACACCAGAGCCCTCGGCAATATGGGGCCTATCTTTTATATAAGGCGGGTGGGGATTGAAACCCCCCTCTATGATTTCTGCTTATATTTTTTTATTTATTTCGTTATTAAGCTTACAACATCACACACAGTACAAAATCTACTAAATATTTTACAAAATCTTACATCTAAAATGTGTGACAATTAATGTAAACACATACGTTTCACAAAAAAATGAAAGAGAAATTTTAAATTTAAAAAAAAAGACAATTAAAATCCTTATATATAGGGAAATAACACATAAGAAACAGCTTTTGACGGCTACCCTCAATATGAGAACGAGGCGGCGGCGTCCTAATTGGCAAATTATTCTAAAATTAACGGTTGGTTACGAAGCTTATTTGTGAGTGATATCCTATCCCACTTCTGATTTTAGCAACCAGAAGTTATAATCAAATAAAAAAAACTATTCGAAATAAGCTACGAAGTGATTTAACCAAAAATAACTTCATTAAAGAACAAATCACGGTATTCTCGAAATCACACTATATCTACCATAAAATTTACTTGTACAATCAAAACAACACGACTTTGGGTATTTTAAAAACAACCGTTAACCTTAAAATAATTACACAAAAATTACCGAATAAAAGTGACACAAAACGTACTCACAGTATGCGGCCTCGACACCAACCACTTTTCTTGTCAACGTCCGAGCAACACCAGAGCCCTCGGCAATATGGGGCCTATCTTTTATATAAGGCGGGTGGGGATTGAAACCCCCCTCTATGATTTCTGCTTATATTTTTTTATTTATTTCGTTATTAAGCTTACAACATCACACACAGTACAAAATCTACTAAATATTTTACAAAATCTTACATCTAAAATGTGTGACAATTAATGTAAACACATACGTTTCACAAAAAAATGAAAGAGAAATTTTAAATTTTAAATTTAAAAAAAAAGACAATTAAAATCCTTATATATAGGGAAATAACACATAAGAAACAGCTTTTGACGGCTACCCTCAATATGAGAACGAGGCGGCGGCGTCCTAATTGGCAAATTATTCTAAAATTAACGGTTGGTTACGAAGCTTATTTGTGAGTGATATCCTATCCCACTTCTGATTTTAGCAACCAGAAGTTATAATCAAATAAAAAAAACTATTCGAAATAAGCTACGAAGTGATTTAACCAAAAATAACTTCATTAAAGAACAAATCACGGTATTCTCGAAATCACACTATATCTACCATAAAATTTACTTGTACAATCAAAACAACACGACTTTGGGTATTTTAAAAACAACCGTTAACCTTAAAATAATTACACAAAAATTACCGAATAAAAGTAACCCAAAACGTACTCACAGTATGCGGCCTCGACACCAACCACTTTTCTTGTCAACGTCCGAGCAACACCAGAGCCCGTGGAACACTGAGGCCTTTCTTTTAAAGAAGGCGGGTGGGGATCGAAAGCACCCACTATGATTTCTGCTTAAATTTATTTATTTATTTAGTTATTAAGCTTACATCACACAGTACAAAATCTTACATCTAAAATGTGTGACAATTAATGTAAACACATACGTTTCACAAAAAAATGAAAGAGAAATTTTAAATTTTAAATTTAAAAAAAAAGACAGTTACAATACTTATATATAGGGAAATAACACATAAGAAACAGCTTTTGACGGCTACCCTCAATATGAGTGCGAGGCGGCGGCGTCCTAATTGGCAAATTATTCTAAAATTAACGGTTGTTTACGAAGCTTATTTGTGAGCGATATCCTATCCCACTTCTGATTTTAGCAACCAGAAGTTATAATCAAATAAAAAAAACTATTCGAAATAAGCTACGAAGTGATTTAACCAAAAATAACTTCATTAAAGAACAAATCACGGTATTCTCGAAATCACACTATATCTACCATAAAATTTACTTGTACAATCAAAACAACACGACTTTGGGTATTTTAAAAACAACCGTTAACCTTAAAATAATTACACAAAAATTACCGAATAAAAGTGACACAAAACGTACTCACAGTATGCGGCCTCGACACCAACCACTTTTCTTGTCAACGTCCGAGCAACACCAGAGCCCGTGGAACACTGAGGCCTTTCTTTTAAAGAAGGCGGGTGGGGATCAAAAGCACCCACTATGATTTCTGCTTAAATTTATTTATTTATTTAGTTATTAAGCTTACATCACACACAGTACAAAATCTACTAAATATTTTACAAAATCTTACATCTAAAATGTGTGACAATTAATGTAAACACATACGTTTCACAAAAAAATGATAGAGAAATTTTAAATTTTAAATTTAAAAAAAAAGACAATTAAAATCCTTATATATAGGGAAATAACACATAAGAAACAGCTTTTGACGGCTACCCTCAATATGAGAACGAGGCGGCGGCGTCCTAATTGGCAAATTATTCTAAAATTAACGGTTGGTTACGAAGCTTATTTGTGAGTGATATCCTATCCCACTTCTGATTTTAGCAACCAGAAGTTATAATCAAATAAAAAAAACTATTCGAAATAAGCTACGAAGTGATTTAACCAAAAATAACTTCATTAAAGAACAAATCACGGTATTCTCGAAATCACACTATATCTACCATAAAATTTACTTGTACAATCAAAACAACACGACTTTGGGTATTTTAAAAACAACCGTTAACCTTAAAATAATTACACAAAAATTACCGAATAAAAGTAACAAAACATACTCACAGTATGCGACCTTGACACCAACCACTTTTCTTGTCAACGTCCGAGCAACACCAGAGCCCGTGGAACACTGAGGCCTTTCTTTTAAAGAAGGCGGGTGGGGATCGAAAGCACCCACTATGATTTCTGCTTAAATTTATTTATTTATTTAGTTATTAAGCTTACATCACACAGTACAAAATCTTACATCTAAAATGTGTGACAATTAATGTAAACATACGTTTCACAAAAAATTAAAGAGAAATTTTAAATTTAAAAAAAAAGACAGTTACAATACTTATATATAGGGAAATAACACATAAGAAACAGCTTTTGACGGCTACCCTCAATATGAGTGCGAGGCGGCGGCGTCCTAATTGGCAAATTATTCTAAAATTAACGGTTGTTTACGAAGCTTATTTGTGAGCGATATCCTATCCCACTTCTGATTTTAGCAACCAGAAGTTATAATCAAATAAAAAAAACTATTCGAAATAAGCTACGAAGTGATTTAACCAAAAATAACTTCATTAAAGAACAAATCACGGTATTCTCGAAATCACACTATATCTACCATAAAATTTACTTGTACAATCAAAACAACACGACTTTGGGTATTTTAAAAACAACCGTTAACCTTAAAATAATTACACAAAAATTACCGAATAAAAGTAACAAAACATACTCACAGTATGCGGCCTTGACACCAACCACTTTTCTTGTCAACGTCCGAGCAACACCAGAGCCCGTGGAACACTGAGGCCTTTCTTTTAAAGAAGGCGGGTGGGGATCGAAAGCACCCACTATGATTTCTGCTTAAATTTATTTATTTATTTAGTTATTAAGCTTACATCACACAGTACAAAATCTTACATCTAAAATGTGTGACAATTAATGTAAACATACGTTTCACAAAAAATTTAAGAGAAATTTTAAATTTAAAAAAAAAGACAGTTACAATACTTATATATAGGGAAATAACACATAAGAAACAGCTTTTGACGGCTACCCTCAATATGAGTGCGAGGCGGCGGCGTCCTAATTGGCAAATTATTCTAAAATTAACGGTTGTTTACGAAGCTTATTTGTGAGCGATATCCTATCCCACTTCTGATTTTAGCAACCAGAAGTTATAATCAAATAAAAAAAACTATTCGAAATAAGCTACGAAGTGATTTAACCAAAAATAACTTCATTAAAGAACAAATCACGGTATTCTCGAAATCACACTATATCTACCATAAAATTTACTTGTACAATCAAAACAACACGACTTTGGGTATTTTAAAAACAACCGTTAACCTTAAAATAATTACACAAAAATTACCGAATAAAAGTGACACAAAACGTACTCACAGTATGCGGCCTCGACACCAACCACTTTTCTTGTCAACGTCCGAGCAACACCAGAGCCCTCGGCAATATGGGGCCTATCTTTTATATAAGGCGGGTGGGGATTGAAACCCCCCTCTATGATTTCTGCTTATATTTTTTTATTTATTTCGTTATTAAGCTTACAACATCACACACAGTACAAAATCTACTAAATATTTTACAAAATCTTACATCTAAAATGTGTGACAATTAATGTAAACACATACGTTTCACAAAAAAATGAAAGAGAAATTTTAAATTTTAAATTTAAAAAAAAAGACAATTAAAATCCTTATATATAGGGAAATAACACATAAGAAACAGCTTTTGACGGCTACCCTCAATATGAGAACGAGGCGGCGGCGTCCTAATTGGCAAATTATTCTAAAATTAACGGTTGGTTACGAAGCTTATTTGTGAGTGATATCCTATCCCACTTCTGATTTTAGCAACCAGAAGTTATAATCAAATAAAAAAAACTATTCGAAATAAGCTACGAAGTGATTTAACCAAAAATAACTTCATTAAAGAACAAATCACGGTATTCTCGAAATCACACTATATCTACCATAAAATTTACTTGTACAATCAAAACAACACGACTTTGGGTATTTTAAAAACAACCGTTAACCTTAAAATAATTACACAAAAATTACCGAATAAAAGTAACAAAACATACTCACAGTATGCGGCCTTGACACCAACCACTTTTCTTGTCAACGTCCGAGCAACACCAGAGCCCGTGGAACACTGAGGCCTTTCTTTTAAAGAAGGCGGGTGGGGATCGAAAGCACCCACTATGATTTCTGCTTAAATTTATTTAGTTATTAAGCTTACATCACACAGTACAAAATCTTACATCTTTAATGTGTGACCATTAATGTAAACACAAAAAAATTAAAGAGAAATTTAAAATTAAAAATTAAAAAAAAAGACAGTTAAAATACTTATATATAGGTAAATAACACATAAGAAACAGCTTTTGACGGCTACCCTCAATATGAGAGCGAGGCGGCGGCGTCCTAATTGGCAAATTATTCTAAAATTAACGGTTGGTTACGAAGCTTATTTGTGAGTGATATCCTATCCCACTTCTGATTTTAGCAACCAGAAGTTATAATCAAATAAAAAAAACTATTCGAAATAAGCTACGAAGTGATTTAACCAAAAATAACTTCATTAAAGAACAAATCACGGTATTCTCGAAATCACACTATATCTACCATAAAATTTACTTGTACAATCAAAACAACACGACTTTGGGTATTTTAAAAACAACCGTTAACCTTAAAATAATTACACAAAAATTACCGAATAAAAGTAACCCAAAACGTACTCACAGTATGCGGCCTCGACACCAACCACTTTTCTTGTCAACGTCCGAGCAACACCAGAGCCCGTGGAACACTGAGGCCTTTCTTTTAAAGAAGGCGGGTGGGGATCGAAAGCACCCACTATGATTTCTGCTTAAATTTATTTATTTATTTAGTTATTAAGCTTACATCACACAGTACAAAATCTTACATCTAAAATGTGTGACAATTAATGTAAACATACGTTTCACATAAAATTAAAGAGAAATTTTAAATTTAAAAAAAAAGACAGTTACAATACTTATATATAGGGAAATAACACATAAGAAACAGCTTTTGACGGCTACCCTCAATATGAGTGCGAGGCGGCGGCGTCCTAATTGGCAAATTATTCTAAAATTAACGGTTGTTTACGAAGTTTATTTGTGAGCGATATCCTATCCCACTTCTGATTTTAGCAACCAGAAGTTATAATCAAATAAAAAAAACTATTCGAAATAAGCTACGAAGTGATTTAACCAAAAATAACTTCATTAAAGAACAAATCACGGTATTCTCGAAATCACACTATATCTACCATAAAATTTACTTGTACAATCAAAACAACACGACTTTGGGTATTTTAAAAACAACCGTTAACCTTAAAATAATTACACAAAAATTACCGAATAAAAGTGACACAAAACGTACTCACAGTATGCGGCCTCGACACCAACCACTTTTCTTGTCAACGTCCGAGCAACACCAGAGCCCTCGGCAATATGGGGCCTATCTTTTATATAAGGCGGGTGGGGATTGAAACCCCCCTCTATGATTTCTGCTTATATTTTTTTATTTATTTCGTTATTAAGCTTACAACATCACACACAGTACAAAATCTACTAAATATTTTACAAAACCTTACATCTAAAATGTGTGACAATTAATGTAAACACATACGTTTTACAAAAAAATGAAAGAGAAATTTTAAATTTTAAATTTAAAAAAAAAAGACAATTAAAATCCTTATATATAGGGAAATAACACATAAGAAACAGCTTTTGACGGCTACCCTCAATATGAGAACGAGGCGGCGGCGTCCTAATTGGCAAATTATTCTAAAATTAACGGTTGGTTACGAAGCTTATTTGTGAGCGATATCCTATCCCACTTCTGATTTTAGCAACCAGAAGTTATAATCAAATAAAAAAAACTATTCGAAATAAGCTACGAAGTGATTTAACCAAAAATAACTTCATTAAAGAACAAATCACGGTATTCTCGAAATCACACTATATCTACCATAAAATTTACTTGTACAATCAAAACAACACGACTTTGGGTATTTTAAAAACAACCGTTAACCTTAAAATAATTACACAAAAATTACCGAATAAAAGTAACAAAACGTACTCACAGTATGCGGCCTTGACACCAACCACTTTTCTTGTCAACGTCCGAGCAACACCAGAGCCCGTGGAACACTGAGGCCTTTCTTTTAAAGAAGGCGGGTGGGGATCGAAAGCACCCACTATGATTTCTGCTTAAATTTATTTATTTATTTAGTTATTAAGCTTACATCACACAGTACAAAATCTTACATCTAAAATGTGTGACAATTAATGTAAACATACGTTTCACAAAAAATTAAAGAGAAATTTTAAATTAAAAAAAAAAGACAGTTACAATACTTATATATAGGGAAATAACACATAAGAAACAGCTTTTGACGGCTACCCTCAATATGAGTGCGAGGCGGCGGCGTCCTAATTGGCAAATTATTCTAAAATTAACGGTTGTTTACGAAGCTTATTTGTGAGCGATATCCTATCCCACTTCTGATTTTAGCAACCAGAAGTTATAATCAAATAAAAAAAACTATTCGAAATAAGCTACGAAGTGATTTAACCAAAAATAACTTCATTAAAGAACAAATCACGGTATTCTCGAAATCACACTATATCTACCATAAAATTTACTTGTACAATCAAAACAACACGACTTTGGGTATTTTAAAAACAACCGTTAACCTTAAAATAATTACACAAAAATTACCGAATAAAAGTGACACAAAACGTACTCACAGTATGCGGCCTCGACACCAACCACTTTTCTTGTCAACGTCCGAGCAACACCAGAGCCCTCGGCAATATGGGGCCTATCTTTTATATAAGGCGGGTGGGGATTGAAACCCCCCTCTATGATTTCTGCTTATATTTTTTTATTTATTTCGTTATTAAGCTTACAACATCACACACAGTACAAAATCTACTAAATATTTTACAAAATCTTACATCTAAAATGTGTGACAATTAATGTAAACACATACGTTTCACAAAAAAATGAAAGAGAAATTTTAAATTTTAAATTTAAAAAAAAAGACAATTAAAATCCTTATATATAGGGAAATAACACATAAGAAACAGCTTTTGACGGCTACCCTCAATATGAGAACGAGGCGGCGGCGTCCTAATTGGCAAATTATTCTAAAATTAACGGTTGGTTACGAAGCTTATTTGTGAGTGATATCCTATCCCACTTCTGATTTTAGCAACCAGAAGTTATAATCAAATAAAAAAAACTATTCGAAATAAGCTACGAAGTGATTTAACCAAAAATAACTTCATTAAAGAACAAATCACGGTATTCTCGAAATCACACTATATCTACCATAAAATTTACTTGTACAATCAAAACAACACGACTTTGGGTATTTTAAAAACAACCGTTAACCTTAAAATAATTACACAAAAATTACCGAATAAAAGTAACAAAACGTACTCACAGTATGCGGCCTTGACACCAACCACTTTTCTTGTCAACGTCCGAGCAACACCAGAGCCCGTGGAACACTGAGGCCTTTCTTTTAAAGAAGGCGGGTGGGGATCGAAAGCACCCACTATGATTTCTGCTTAAATTTATTTAGTTATTAAGCTTACATCACACAGTACAAAATCATACATCTTTAATGTGTGACCATTAATGTAAACACAAAAAAATTAAAGAGAAATTTAAAATTAAAAATTAAAAAAAAAGACAGTTAAAATACTTATATATAGGTAAATAACACATAAGAAACAGCTTTTGACGGCTACCCTCAATATGAGAGCGAGGCGGCGGCGTCCTAATTGGCAAATTATTCTAAAATTAACGGTTGGTTACGAAGCTTATTTGTGAGTGATATCCTATCCCACTTCTGATTTTAGCAACCAGAAGTTATAATCAAATAAAAAAAACTATTCGAAATAAGCTACGAAGTGATTAAACCAAAAATAACTTCATTAAAGAACAAATCACGGTATTCTCGAAATCACACTATATCTACCATAAAATTTACTTGTACAATCAAAACAACACGACTTTGGGTATTTTAAAAACAACCGTTAACCTTAAAATAATTACACAAAAATTACCGAATAAAAGTAACACAAAACGTACTCACAGTATGCGGCCTCGACACCAACCACTTTTCTTGTCAACGTCCGAGCAACACCAGAGCCCGTGGAACACTGAGGCCTTTCTTTTAAAGAAGGCGGGTGGGGATCAAAAGCACCCACTATGATTTCTGCTTAAATTTATTTATTTATTTAGTTATTAAGCTTACATCACACACAGTACAAAATCTACTAAATATTTTACAAAATATTACATCTTAAATGTGTGACAATTAATGTAAACATAAGTTTCACAAAAAAATCAAAGAGAAATTTTAAATTTTAAATTTAAAAAAAAAGACAATTAAAATCCTTATATATAGGGAAATAACACATAAGAAACAGCTTTTGACGGCTACCCTCAATATGAGAACGAGGCGGCGGCGTCCTAATTGGCAAATTATTCTAAAATTAACGGTTGTTTACGAAGCTTATTTGTGAGCGATATCCTATCCCACTTCTGATTTTAGCAACCAGAAGTTATAATCAAATAAAAAAAACTATTCGAAATAAGCTACGAAGTGATTTAACCAAAAATAACTTCATTAAAGAACAAATCACGGTATTCTCGAAATCACACTATATCTACCATAAAATTTACTTGTACAATCAAAACAACACGACTTTGGGTATTTTAAAAACAACCGTTAACCTTAAAATAATTACACAAAAATTACCGAATAAAAGTGACACAAAACGTACTCACAGTATGCGGCCTCGACACCAACCACTTTTCTTGTCAACGTCCGAGCAACACCAGAGCCCTCGGCAATATGGGGCCTATCTTTTATATAAGGCGGGTGGGGATTGAAACCCCCCTCTATGATTTCTGCTTATATTTTTTTATTTATTTCGTTATTAAGCTTACAACATCACACACAGTACAAAATATACTAAATATTTTACAAAATCTTACATCTAAAATGTGTGACAATTAATGTAAACACATACGTTTCACAAAAAAATGAAAGAGAAATTTTAAATTTTAAATTTAAAAAAAAAGACAATTAAAATCCTTATATATAGGGAAATAACACATAAGAAACAGCTTTTGACGGCTACCCTCAATATGAGAACGAGGCGGCGGCGTCCTAATTGGCAAATTATTCTAAAATTAACGGTTGGTTACGAAGCTTATTTGTGAGTGATATCCTATCCCACTTCTGATTTTAGCAACCAGAAGTTATAATCAAATAAAAAAAACTATTCGAAATAAGCTACGAAGTAATTTAACCAAAAATAACTTCATTAAAGAACAAATCACGGTATTCTCGAAATCACACTATATCTACCATAAAATTTACTTGTACAATCAAAACAACACGACTTTGGGTATTTTAAAAACAACCGTTAACCTTAAAATAATTACACAAAAATTACCGAATAAAAGTAACAAAACGTACTCACAGTATGCGGCCTTGACACCAACCACTTTTCTTGTCAACGTCCGAGCAACACCAGAGCCCGTGGAACACTGAGGCCTTTCTTTTAAAGAAGGCGGGTGGGGATCGAAAGCACCCACTATGATTTCTGCTTAAATTTATTTAGTTATTAAGCTTACATCACACAGTACAAAATCTTACATCTTTAATGTGTGACCATTAATGTAAACACAAAAAAATTAAAGAGAAATTTAAAATTAAAAATTAAAAAAAAAGACAGTTAAAATACTTATATATAGGTAAATAACACATAAGAAACAGCTTTTGACGGCTACCCTCAATATGAGAGCGAGGCGGCGGCGTCCTAATTGGCAAATTATTCTAAAATTAACGGTTGGTTACGAAGCTTATTTGTGAGTGATATCCTATCCCACTTCTGATTTTAGCAACCAGAAGTTATAATCAAATAAAAAAAACTATTCGAAATAAGCTACGAAGTGATTTAACCAAAAATAACTTCATTAAAGAACAAATCACGGTATTCTCGAAATCACACTATATCTACCATAAAATTTACTTGTACAATCAAAACAACACGACTTTGGGTATTTTAAAAACAACCGTTAACCTTAAAATAATTACACAAAAATTACCGAATAAAAGTGACACAAAACGTACTCACAGTATGCGGCCTCGACACCAACCACTTTTCTTGTCAACGTCCGAGCAACACCAGAGCCCTCGGCAATATGGGGCCTATCTTTTATATAAGGCGGGTGGGGATTGAAACCCCCCTCTATGATTTCTGCTTATATTTTTTTATTTATTTCGTTATTAAGCTTACAACATCACACACAGTACAAAATCTACTAAATATTTTACAAAATCTTACATCTAAAATGTGTGACAATTAATGTAAACACATACGTTTCACAAAAAAATGAAAGAGAAATTTTAAATTTTAAATTTAAAAAAAAAGACAATTAAAATCCTTATATATAGGGAAATAACACATAAGAAACAGCTTTTGACGGCTACCCTCAATATGAGAACGAGGCGGCGGCGTCCTAATTGGCAAATTATTCTAAAATTAACGGTTGGTTACGAAGCTTATTTGTGAGTGATATCCTATCCCACTTCTGATTTTAGCAACCAGAAGTTATAATCAAATAAAAAAAACTATTCGAAATAAGCTACGAAGTGATTTAACCAAAAATAACTTCATTAAAGAACAAATCACGGTATTCTCGAAATCACACTATATCTACCATAAAATTTACTTGTACAATCAAAACAACACGACTTTGGGTATTTTAAAAACAACCGTTAACCTTAAAATAATTACACAAAAATTACCGAATAAAAGTAACAAAACGTACTCACAGTATGCGGCCTTGACACCAACCACTTTTCTTGTCAACGTCCGAGCAACACCAGAGCCCGTGGAACACTGAGGCCTTTCTTTTAAAGAAGGCGGGTGGGGATCGAAAGCACCCACTATGATTTCTGCTTAAATTTATTTAGTTATTAAGCTTACATCACACAGTACAAAATCATACATCTTTAATGTGTGACCATTAATGTAAACACAAAAAAATTAAAGAGAAATTTAAAATTAAAAATTAAAAAAAAAGACAGTTAAAATACTTATATATAGGTAAATAACACATAAGAAACAGCTTTTGACGGCTACCCTCAATATGAGAGCGAGGCGGCGGCGTCCTAATTGGCAAATTATTCTAAAATTAACGGTTGGTTACGAAGCTTATTTGTGAGTGATATCCTATCCCACTTCTGATTTTAGCAACCAGAAGTTATAATCAAATAAAAAAAACTATTCGAAATAAGCTACGAAGTGATTAAACCAAAAATAACTTCATTAAAGAACAAATCACGGTATTCTCGAAATCACACTATATCTACCATAAAATTTACTTGTACAATCAAAACAACACGACTTTGGGTATTTTAAAAACAACCGTTAACCTTAAAATAATTACACAAAAATTACCGAATAAAAGTAACACAAAACGTACTCACAGTATGCGGCCTCGACACCAACCACTTTTCTTGTCAACGTCCGAGCAACACCAGAGCCCGTGGAACACTGAGGCCTTTCTTTTAAAGAAGGCGGGTGGGGATCAAAAGCACCCACTATGATTTCTGCTTAAATTTATTTATTTATTTAGTTATTAAGCTTACATCACACACAGTACAAAATCTACTAAATATTTTACAAAATATTACATCTTAAATGTGTGACAATTAATGTAAACATACGTTTCACAAAAAAATCAAAGAGAAATTTTAAATTTTAAATTTAAAAAAAAAGACAATTAAAATCCTTATATATAGGGAAATAACACATAAGAAACAGCTTTTGACGGCTACCCTCAATATGAGAACGAGGCGGCGGCGTCCTAATTGGCAAATTATTCTAAAATTAACGGTTGTTTACGAAGCTTATTTGTGAGCGATATCCTATCCCACTTCTGATTTTAGCAACCAGAAGTTATAATCAAATAAAAAAAACTATTCGAAATAAGCTACGAAGTGATTTAACCAAAAATAACTTCATTAAAGAACAAATCACGGTATCCTCGAAATCACACTATATCTACCATAAAATTTACTTGTACAATCAAAACAACACGACTTTGGGTATTTTAAAAACAACCGTTAACCTTAAAATAATTACACAAAAATTACCGAATAAAAGTGACACAAAACGTACTCACAGTATGCGGCCTCGACACCAACCACTTTTCTTGTCAACGTCCGAGCAACACCAGAGCCCTCGGCAATATGGGGCCTATCTTTTATATAAGGCGGGTGGGGATTGAAACCCCCCTCTATGATTTCTGCTTATATTTTTTTATTTATTTCGTTATTAAGCTTACAACATCACACACAGTACAAAATATACTAAATATTTTACAAAATCTTACATCTAAAATGTGTGACAATTAATGTAAACACATACGTTTCACAAAAAAATTAAAGAGAAATTTTAAATTTTAAATTTAAAAAAAAAGACAATTAAAATCCTTATATATAGGGAAATAACACATAAGAAACAGCTTTTGACGGCTACCCTCAATATGAGAACGAGGCGGCGGCGTCCTAATTGGCAAATTATTCTAAAATTAACGGTTGGTTACGAAGCTTATTTGTGAGTGATATCCTATCCCACTTCTGATTTTAGCAACCAGAAGTTATAATCAAATAAAAAAAACTATTCGAAATAAGCTACGAAGTAATTTAACCAAAAATAACTTCATTAAAGAACAAATCACGGTATTCTCGAAATCACACTATATCTACCATAAAATTTACTTGTACAATCAAAACAACACGACTTTGGGTATTTTAAAAACAACCGTTAACCTTAAAATAATTACACAAAAATTACCGAATAAAAGTAACAAAACGTACTCACAGTATGCGGCCTTGACACCAACCACTTTTCTTGTCAACGTCCGAGCAACACCAGAGCCCGTGGAACACTGAGGCCTTTCTTTTAAAGAAGGCGGGTGGGGATCGAAAGCACCCACTATGATTTCTGCTTAAATTTATTTAGTTATTAAGCTTACATCACACAGTACAAAATCTTACATCTTTAATGTGTGACCATTAATGTAAACACAAAAAAATTAAAGAGAAATTTAAAATTAAAAATTAAAAAAAAAGACAGTTAAAATACTTATATATAGGTAAATAACACATAAGAAACAGCTTTTGACGGCTACCCTCAATATGAGAGCGAGGCGGCGGCGTCCTAATTGGCAAATTATTCTAAAATTAACGGTTGGTTACGAAGCTTATTTGTGAGTGATATCCTATCCCACTTCTGATTTTAGCAACCAGAAGTTATAATCAAATAAAAAAAACTATTCGAAATAAGCTACGAAGTGATTTAACCAAAAATAACTTCATTAAAGAACAAATCACGGTATTCTCGAAATCACACTATATCTACCATAAAATTTACTTGTACAATCAAAACAACACGACTTTGGGTATTTTAAAAACAACCGTTAACCTTAAAATAATTACACAAAAATTACCGAATAAAAGTGACACAAAACGTACTCACAGTATGCGGCCTCGACACCAACCACTTTTCTTGTCAACGTCCGAGCAACACCAGAGCCCTCGGCAATATGGGGCCTATCTTTTATATAAGGCGGGTGGGGATTGAAACCCCCCTCTATGATTTCTGCTTATATTTTTTTATTTATTTCGTTATTAAGCTTACAACATCACACACAGTACAAAATATACTAAATATTTTACAAAATCTTACATCTAAAATGTGTGACAATTAATGTAAACACATACGTTTCACAAAAAAATGAAAGAGAAATTTTAAATTTTAAATTTAAAAAAAAAGACAATTAAAATCCTTATATATAGGGAAATAACACATAAGAAACAGCTTTTGACGGCTACCCTCAATATGAGAACGAGGCGGCGGCGTCCTAATTGGCAAATTATTCTAAAATTAACGGTTGGTTACGAAGCTTATTTGTGAGTGATATCCTATCCCACTTCTGATTTTAGCAACCAGAAGTTATAATCAAATAAAAAAAACTATTCGAAATAAGCTACGAAGTAATTTAACCAAAAATAACTTCATTAAAGAACAAATCACGGTATTCTCGAAATCACACTATATCTACCATAAAATTTACTTGTACAATCAAAACAACACGACTTTGGGTATTTTAAAAACAACCGTTAACCTTAAAATAATTACACAAAAATTACCGAATAAAAGTAACAAAACGTACTCACAGTATGCGGCCTTGACACCAACCACTTTTCTTGTCAACGTCCGAGCAACACCAGAGCCCGTGGAACACTGAGGCCTTTCTTTTAAAGAAGGCGGGTGGGGATCGAAAGCACCCACTATGATTTCTGCTTAAATTTATTTAGTTATTAAGCTTACATCACACAGTACAAAATCTTACATCTTTAATGTGTGACCATTAATGTAAACACAAAAAAATTAAAGAGAAATTTAAAATTAAAAATTAAAAAAAAAGACAGTTAAAATACTTATATATAGGTAAATAACACATAAGAAACAGCTTTTGACGGCTACCCTCAATATGAGAGCGAGGCGGCGGCGTCCTAATTGGCAAATTATTCTAAAATTAACGGTTGGTTACGAAGCTTATTTGTGAGTGATATCCTATCCCACTTCTGATTTTAGCAACCAGAAGTTATAATCAAATAAAAAAAACTATTCGAAATAAGCTACGAAGTGATTTAACCAAAAATAACTTCATTAAAGAACAAATCACGGTATTCTCGAAATCACACTATATCTACCATAAAATTTACTTGTACAATCAAAACAACACGACTTTGGGTATTTTAAAAACAACCGTTAACCTTAAAATAATTACACAAAAATTACCGAATAAAAGTAACCCAAAACAAACTCACAGTATGCGGCCTCGACACCAACCACTTTTCTTGTCAACGTCCGAGCAACACCAGAGCCCGTGGAACACTGAGGCCTTTCTTTTAAAGAAGGCGGGTGGGGATCGAAAGCACCCACTATGATTTCTGCTTAAATTTATTTATTTATTTAGTTATTAAGCTTACATCACACAGTACAAAATCTTACATCTAAAATGTGTGACAATTAATGTAAACATACGTTTCACAAAAAATTAAAGAGAAATTTTAAATTTAAAAAAAAAGACAGTTACAATACTTATATATAGGGAAATAACACATAAGAAACAGCTTTTGACGGCTACCCTCAATATGAGTGCGAGGCGGCGGCGTCCTAATTGGCAAATTATTCTAAAATTAACGGTTGTTTACGAAGCTTATTTGTGAGTGATATCCTATCCCACTTCTGATTTTAGCAACCAGAAGTTATAATCAAATAAAAAAAACTATTCGAAATAAGCTACGAAGTGATTTAACCAAAAATAACTTCATTAAAGAACAAATCACGGTATTCTCGAAATCACACTATATCTACCATAAAATTTACTTGTACAATCAAAACAACACGACTTTGGGTATTTTAAAAACAACCGTTAACCTTAAAATAATTACACAAAAATTACCGAATAAAAGTAACCCAAAACAAACTCACAGTATGCGGCCTCGACACCAACCACTTTTCTTGTCAACGTCCGAGCAACACCAGAGCCCGTGGAACACTGAGGCCTTTCTTTTAAAGAAGGCGGGTGGGGATCGAAAGCACCCACTATGATTTCTGCTTATATTTTTTTATTTATTTCGTTATTAAGCTTACAACATCACACACAGTACAAAATATACTAAATATTTTACAAAATCTTACATCTAAAATGTGTGACAATTAATGTAAACACATACGTTTCACAAAAAAATGAAAGAGAAATTTTAAATTTTAAATTTAAAAAAAAAGACAATTAAAATCCTTATATATAGGGAAATAACACATAAGAAACAGCTTTTGACGGCTACCCTCAATATGAGAACGAGGCGGCGGCGTCCTAATTGGCAAATTATTCTAAAATTAACGGTTGGTTACGAAGCTTATTTGTGAGTGATATCCTATCCCACTTCTGATTTTAGCAACCAGAAGTTATAATCAAATAAAAAAAACTATTCGAAATAAGCTACGAAGTAATTTAACCAAAAATAACTTCATTAAAGAACAAATCACGGTATTCTCGAAATCACACTATATCTACCATAAAATTTACTTGTACAATCAAAACAACACGACTTTGGGTATTTTAAAAACAACCGTTAACCTTAAAATAATTACACAAAAATTACCGAATAAAAGTAACAAAACGTACTCACAGTATGCGGCCTTGACACCAACCACTTTTCTTGTCAACGTCCGAGCAACACCAGAGCCCGTGGAACACTGAGGCCTTTCTTTTAAAGAAGGCGGGTGGGGATCGAAAGCACCCACTATGATTTCTGCTTAAATTTATTTAGTTATTAAGCTTACATCACACAGTACAAAATCTTACATCTTTAATGTGTGACCATTAATGTAAACACAAAAAAATTAAAGAGAAATTTAAAATTAAAAATTAAAAAAAAAGACAGTTAAAATACTTATATATAGGTAAATAACACATAAGAAACAGCTTTTGACGGCTACCCTCAATATGAGAGCGAGGCGGCGGCGTCCTAATTGGCAAATTATTCTAAAATTAACGGTTGGTTACGAAGCTTATTTGTGAGTGATATCCTATCCCACTTCTGATTTTAGCAACCAGAAGTTATAATCAAATAAAAAAAACTATTCGAAATAAGCTACGAAGTGATTTAACCAAAAATAACTTCATTAAAGAACAAATCACGGTATTCTCGAAATCACACTATATCTACCATAAAATTTACTTGTACAATCAAAACAACACGACTTTGGGTATTTTAAAAACAACCGTTAACCTTAAAATAATTACACAAAAATTACCGAATAAAAGTAACCCAAAACAAACTCACAGTATGCGGCCTCGACACCAACCACTTTTCTTGTCAACGTCCGAGCAACACCAGAGCCCGTGGAACACTGAGGCCTTTCTTTTAAAGAAGGCGGGTGGGGATCGAAAGCACCCACTATGATTTCTGCTTAAATTTATTTATTTATTTAGTTATTAAGCTTACATCACACAGTACAAAATCTTACATCTAAAATGTGTGACAATTAATGTAAACATACGTTTCACAAAAAATTAAAGAGAAATTTTAAATTTAAAAAAAAAGACAGTTACAATACTTATATATAGGGAAATAACACATAAGAAACAGCTTTTGACGGCTACCCTCAATATGAGTGCGAGGCGGCGGCGTCCTAATTGGCAAATTATTCTAAAATTAACGGTTGTTTACGAAGCTTATTTGTGAGTGATATCCTATCCCACTTCTGATTTTAGCAAACAGAAGTTATAATCAAATAAAAAAAACTATTCGAAATAAGCTACGAAGTGATTTAACCAAAAATAACTTCATTAAAGAACAAATCACGGTATTCTCGAAATCACACTATATCTACCATAAAATTTACTTGTACAATCAAAACAACACGACTTTGGGTATTTTAAAAACAACCGTTAACCTTAAAATAATTACACAAAAATTACCGAATAAAAGTAACCCAAAACAAACTCACAGTATGCGGCCTCGACACCAACCACTTTTCTTGTCAACGTCCGAGCAACACCAGAGCCCGTGGAACACTGAGGCCTTTCTTTTAAAGAAGGCGGGTGGGGATCGAAAGCACCCACTATGATTTCTGCTTATATTTTTTTATTTATTTCGTTATTAAGCTTACAACATCACACACAGTACAAAATATACTAAATATTTTACAAAATCTTACATCTAAAATGTGTGACAATTAATGTAAACACATACGTTTCACAAAAAAATGAAAGAGAAATTTTAAATTTTAAATTTAAAAAAAAAGACAATTAAAATCCTTATATATAGGGAAATAACACATAAGAAACAGCTTTTGACGGCTACCCTCAATATGAGAACGAGGCGGCGGCGTCCTAATTGGCAAATTATTCTAAAATTAACGGTTGGTTACGAAGCTTATTTGTGAGTGATATCCTATCCCACTTCTGATTTTAGCAACCAGAAGTTATAATCAAATAAAAAAAACTATTCGAAATAAGCTACGAAGTAATTTAACCAAAAATAACTTCATTAAAGAACAAATCACGGTATTCTCGAAATCACACTATATCTACCATAAAATTTACTTGTACAATCAAAACAACACGACTTTGGGTATTTTAAAAACAACCGTTAACCTTAAAATAATTACACAAAAATTACCGAATAAAAGTAACAAAACGTACTCACAGTATGCGGCCTTGACACCAACCACTTTTCTTGTCAACGTCCGAGCAACACCAGAGCCCGTGGAACACTGAGGCCTTTCTTTTAAAGAAGGCGGGTGGGGATCGAAAGCACCCACTATGATTTCTGCTTAAATTTATTTAGTTATTAAGCTTACATCACACAGTACAAAATCTTACATCTTTAATGTGTGACCATTAATGTAAACACAAAAAAATTAAAGAGAAATTTAAAATTAAAAATTAAAAAAAAAGACAGTTAAAATACTTATATATAGGTAAATAACACATAAGAAACAGCTTTTGACGGCTACCCTCAATATGAGAGCGAGGCGGCGGCGTCCTAATTGGCAAATTATTCTAAAATTAACGGTTGGTTACGAAGCTTATTTGTGAGTGATATCCTATCCCACTTCTGATTTTAGCAACCAGAAGTTATAATCAAATAAAAAAAACTATTCGAAATAAGCTACGAAGTGATTTAACCAAAAATAACTTCATTAAAGAACAAATCACGGTATTCTCGAAATCACACTATATCTACCATAAAATTTACTTGTACAATCAAAACAACACGACTTTGGGTATTTTAAAAACAACCGTTAACCTTAAAATAATTACACAAAAATTACCGAATAAAAGTAACCCAAAACAAACTCACAGTATGCGGCCTCGACACCAACCACTTTTCTTGTCAACGTCCGAGCAACACCAGAGCCCGTGGAACACTGAGGCCTTTCTTTTAAAGAAGGCGGGTGGGGATCGAAAGCACCCACTATGATTTCTGCTTAAATTTATTTATTTATTTAGTTATTAAGCTTACATCACACAGTACAAAATCTTACATCTAAAATGTGTGACAATTAATGTAAACATACGTTTCACAAAAAATTAAAGAGAAATTTTAAATTTAAAAAAAAAGACAGTTACAATACTTATATATAGGGAAATAACACATAAGAAACAGCTTTTGACGGCTACCCTCAATATGAGTGCGAGGCGGCGGCGTCCTAATTGGCAAATTATTCTAAAATTAACGGTTGGTTACGAAGCTTATTTGTGAGTGATATCCTATCCCACTTCTGATTTTAGCAACCAGAAGTTATAATCAAATAAAAAAAACTATTCGAAATAAGCTACGAAGTGATTTAACCAAAAATAACTTCATTAAAGAACAAATCACGGTATTCTCGAAATCACACTATATCTACCATAAAATTTACTTGTACAATCAAAACAACACGACTTTGGGTATTTTAAAAACAACCGTTAACCTTAAAATAATTACACAAAAATTACCGAATAAAAGTAACCCAAAACGTACTCACAGTATGCGGCCTCGACACCAACCACTTTTCTTGTCAACGTCCGAGCAACACCAGAGCCCGTGGAACACTGAGGCCTTTCTTTTAAAGAAGGCGGGTGGGGATCGAAAGCACCCACTATGATTTCTGCTTAAATTTATTTAGTTATTAAGCTTACATCACACAGTACAAAATCTTACATCTTTAATGTGTGACCATTAATGTAAACACAACAAAATTAAAGAGAAATTTAAAATTAAAAATTAAAAAAAAAAGACAGTTAAAATACTTATATATAGGTAAATAACACATAAGAAACAGCTTTTGACGGCTACCCTCAATATGAGAGCGAGGCGGCGGCGTCCTAATTGGCAAATTATTCTAAAATTAACGGTTGGTTACGAAGCTTATTTGTGAGTGATATCCTATCCCACTTCTGATTTTAGCAACCAGAAGTTATAATCAAATAAAAAAAACTATTCGAAATAAGCTACGAAGTGATTTAACCAAAAATAACTTCATTAAAGAACAAATCACGGTATTCTCGAAATCACACTATATCTACCATAAAATTTACTTGTACAATCAAAACAACACGACTTTGGGTATTTTAAAAACAACCGTTAACCTTAAAATAATTACACAAAAATTACCGAATAAAAGTGACACAAAACGTACTCACAGTATGCGGCCTCGACACCAACCACTTTTCTTGTCAACGTCCGAGCAACACCAGAGCCCTCGGCAATATGGGGCCTATCTTTTATATAAGGCGGGTGGGGATTGAAACCCCCCTCTATGATTTCTGCTTATATTTTTTTATTTATTTCGTTATTAAGCTTACAACATCACACACAGTACAAAATCTACTAAATATTTTACAAAATCTTACATCTAAAATGTGTGACAATTAATGTAAACACATACGTTTCACAAAAAAATGAAAGAGAAATTTTAAATTTTAAATTTAAAAAAAAAGACAATTAAAATCCTTATATATAGGGAAATAACACATAAGAAACAGCTTTTGACGGCTACCCTCAATATGAGAACGAGGCGGCGGCGTCCTAATTGGCAAATTATTCTAAAATTAACGGTTGGTTACGAAGCTTATTTGTGAGTGATATCCTATCCCACTTCTGATTTTAGCAACCAGAAGTTATAATCAAATAAAAAAAACTATTCGAAATAAGCTACGAAGTGATTTAACCAAAAATAACTTCATTAAAGAACAAATCACGGTATTCTCGAAATCACACTATATCTACCATAAAATTTACTTGTACAATCAAAACAACACGACTTTGGGTATTTTAAAAACAACCGTTAACCTTAAAATAATTACACAAAAATTACCGAATAAAAGTAACAAAACGTACTCACAGTATGCGGCCTTGACACCAACCACTTTTCTTGTCAACGTCCGAGCAACACCAGAGCCCGTGGAACACTGAGGCCTTTCTTTTAAAGAAGGCGGGTGGGGATCGAAAGCACCCACTATGATTTCTGCTTAAATTTATTTATTTATTTAGTTATTAAGCTTACATCACACAGTACAAAATCTTACATCTAAAATGTGTGACAATTAATGTAAACATACGTTTCACAAAAAATTAAAGAGAAATTTTAAATTTAAAAAAAAAGACAGTTACAATACTTATATATAGGGAAATAACACATAAGAAACAGCTTTTGACGGCTACCCTCAATATGAGTGCGAGGCGGCGGCGTCCTAATTGGCAAATTATTCTAAAATTAACGGTTGTTTACGAAGCTTATTTGTGAGCGATATCCTATCCCACTTCTGATTTTAGCAACCAGAAGTTATAATCAAATAAAAAAAACTATTCGAAATAAGCTACGAAGTGATTTAACCAAAAATAACTTCATTAAAGAACAAATCACGGTATTCTCGAAATCACACTATATCTACCATAAAATTTACTTGTACAATCAAAACAACACGACTTTGGGTATTTTAAAAACAACCGTTAACCTTAAAATAATTACACAAAAATTACCGAATAAAAGTGACACAAAACGTACTCACAGTATGCGGCCTCGACACCAACCACTTTTCTTGTCAACGTCCGAGCAACACCAGAGCCCTCGGCAATATGGGGCCTATCTTTTATATAAGGCGGGTGGGGATTGAAACCCCCCTCTATGATTTCTGCTTATATTTTTTTATTTATTTCGTTATTAAGCTTACAACATCACACACAGTACAAAATCTTACATCTAAAATATGTGACAATTAATGTAAACATACGTTTCACAAAAAATTAAAGAGAAATTTTAAATTTAAAAAAAAAGACAGTTACAATACTTATATATAGGGAAATAACACATAAGAAACAGCTTTTGACGGCTACCCTCAATATGAGTGCGAGGCGGCGGCGTCCTAATTGGCAAATTATTCTAAAATTAACGGTTGTTTACGAAGCTTATTTGTGAGCGATATCCTATCCCACTTCTGATTTTAGCAACCAGAAGTTATAATCAAATAAAAAAAACTATTCGAAATAAGCTACGAAGTGATTTAACCAAAAATAACTTCATTAAAGAACAAATCACGGTATTCTCGAAATCACACTATATCTACCATAAAATTTACTTGTACAATCAAAACAACACGACTTTGGGTATTTTAAAAACAACCGTTAACCTTAAAATAATTACACAAAAATTACCGAATAAAAGTGACACAAAACGTACTCACAGTATGCGGCCTCGACACCAACCACTTTTCTTGTCAACGTCCGAGCAACACCAGAGCCCTCGGCAATATGGGGCCTATCTTTTATATAAGGCGGGTGGGGATTGAAACCCCCCTCTATGATTTCTGCTTATATTTTTTTATTTATTTCGTTATTAAGCTTACAACATCACACACAGTACAAAATCTTACATCTAAAATATGTGACAATTAATGTAAACATACGTTTCACAAAAAAATCAAAGAGAAATTTTAAATTTTAAATTTAAAAAAAAAGACAATTAAAATCCTTATATATAGGGAAATAACACATAAGAAACAGCTTTTGACGGCTACCCTCAATATGAGAACGAGGCGGCGGCGTCCTAATTGGCAAATTATTCTAAAATTAACGGTTGTTTACGAAGCTTATTTGTGAGCGATATCCTATCCCACTTCTGATTTTAGCAACCAGAAGTTATAATCAAATAAAAAAAACTATTCGAAATAAGCTACGAAGTGATTTAACCAAAAATAACTTCATTAAAGAACAAATCACGGTATTCTCGAAATCACACTATATCTACCATAAAATTTACTTGTACAATCAAAACAACACGACTTTGGGTATTTTAAAAACAACCGTTAACCTTAAAATAATTACACAAAAATTACCGAATAAAAGTGACACAAAACGTACTCACAGTATGCGGCCTCGACACCAACCACTTTTCTTGTCAACGTCCGAGCAACACCAGAGCCCTCGGCAATATGGGGCCTATCTTTTATATAAGGCGGGTGGGGATTGAAACCCCCCTCTATGATTTCTGCTTATATTTTTTTATTTATTTCGTTATTAAGCTTACAACATCACACACAGTACAAAATCTACTAAATATTTTACAAAATCTTACATCTAAAATGTGTGACAATTAATGTAAACACATACGTTTCACAAAAAAATGAAAGAGAAATTTTAAATTTTAAATTTAAAAAAAAAGACAATTAAAATCCTTATATATAGGGAAATAACACATAAGAAACAGCTTTTGACGGCTACCCTCAATATGAGAACGAGGCGGCGGCGTCCTAATTGGCAAATTATTCTAAAATTAACGGTTGGTTACGAAGCTTATTTGTGAGTGATATCCTATCCCACTTCTGATTTTAGCAACCAGAAGTTATAATCAAATAAAAAAAACTATTCGAAATAAGCTACGAAGTGATTTAACCAAAAATAACTTCATTAAAGAACAAATCACGGTATTCTCGAAATCACACTATATCTACCATAAAATTTACTTGTACAATCAAAACAACACGACTTTGGGTATTTTAAAAACAACCGTTAACCTTAAAATAATTACACACCAATAACCGAATAAAAGTAACAAAACGTACTCACAGTATGCGGCCTTGACACCAACCACTTTTCTTGTCAACGTCCGAGCAACACCAGAGCCCGTGGAACACTGAGGCCTTTCTTTTAAAGAAGGCGGGTGGGGATCGAAAGCACCCACTATGATTTCTGCTTAAATTTATTTAGTTATTAAGCTTACATCACACAGTACAAAATCTTACATCTTTAATGTGTGACCATTAATGTAAACACAAAAAAATTAAAGAGAAATTTAAAATTAAAAATTAAAAAAAAAGACAGTTAAAATACTTATATATAGGTAAATAACACATAAGAAACAGCTTTTGACGGCTACCCTCAATATGAGAGCGAGGCGGCGGCGTCCTAATTGGCAAATTATTCTAAAATTAACGGTTGGTTACGAAGCTTATTTGTGAGTGATATCCTATCCCACTTCTGATTTTAGCAACCAGAAGTTATAATCAAATAAAAAAAACTATTCGAAATAAGCTACGAAGTGATTTAACCAAAAATAACTTCATTAAAGAACAAATCACGGTATTCTCGAAATCACACTATATCTACCATAAAATTTACTTGTACAATCAAAACAACACGACTTTGGGTATTTTAAAAACAACCGTTAACCTTAAAATAATTACACAAAAATTACCGAATAAAAGTAACACAAAACGTACTCACAGTATGCGGCCTCGACACCAACCACTTTTCTTGTCAACGTCCGAGCAACACCAGAGCCCGTGGAACACTGAGGCCTTTCTTTTAAAGAAGGCGGGTGGGGATCAAAAGCACCCACTATGATTTCTGCTTAAATTTATTTATTTATTTAGTTATTAAGCTTACATCACACACAGTACAAAATCTACTAAATATTTTACAAAATATTACATCTTAAATGTGTGACAATTAATGTAAACATACGTTTCACAAAAAAATCAAAGAGAAATTTTAAATTTTAAAAAAAAGACAATTAAAATCCTTATATATAGGGAAATAACACATAAGAAACAGCTTTTGACGGCTACCCTCAATATGAGAACGAGGCGGCGGCGTCCTAATTGGCAAATTATTCTAAAATTAACGGTTGTTTACGAAGCTTATTTGTGAGCGATATCCTATCCCACTTCTGATTTTAGCAACCAGAAGTTATAATCAAATAAAAAAAACTATTCGAAATAAGCTACGAAGTGATTTAACCAAAAATAACTTCATTAAAGAACAAATCACGGTATTCTCGAAATCACACTATATCTACCATAAAATTTACTTGTACAATCAAAACAACACGACTTTGGGTATTTTAAAAACAACCGTTAACCTTAAAATAATTACACAAAAATTACCGAATAAAAGTAACAAAACGTACTCACAGTATGCGGCCTTGACACCAACCACTTTTCTTGTCAACGTCCGAGCAACACCAGAGCCCGTGGAACACTGAGGCCTTTCTTTTAAAGAAGGCGGGTGGGGATCGAAAGCACCCACTATGATTTCTGCTTAAATTTATTTATTTATTTAGTTATTAAGCTTACATCACACAGTACAAAATCTTACATCTAAAATGTGTGACAATTAATGTAAACATACGTTTCACAAAAAATTAAAGAGAAATTTTAAATTTAAAAAAAAAGACAGTTACAATACTTATATATAGGGAAATAACACATAAGAAACAGCTTTTGACGGCTACCCTCAATATGAGTGCGAGGCGGCGGCGTCCTAATTGGCAAATTATTCTAAAATTAACGGTTGTTTACGAAGCTTATTTGTGAGCGATATCCTATCCCACTTCTGATTTTAGCAACCAGAAGTTATAATCAAATAAAAAAAACTATTCGAAATAAGCTACGAAGTGATTTAACCAAAAATAACTTCATTAAAGAACAAATCACGGTATTCTCGAAATCACACTATATCTACCATAAAATTTACTTGTACAATCAAAACAACACGACTTTGGGTATTTTAAAAACAACCGTTAACCTTAAAATAATTACACAAAAATTACCGAATAAAAGTAACAAAACGTACTCACAGTATGCGGCCTTGACACCAACCACTTTTCTTGTCAACGTCCGAGCAACACCAGAGCCCGTGGAACACTGAGGCCTTTCTTTTAAAGAAGGCGGGTGGGGATCGAAAGCACCCACTATGATTTCTGCTTAAATTTATTTAGTTATTAAGCTTACATCACACAGTACAAAATCTTACATCTTTAATGTGTGACCATTAATGTAAACACAAAAAAATTAAAGAGAAATTTAAAATTAAAAATTAAAAAAAAAGACAGTTAAAATACTTATATATAGGTAAATAACACATAAGAAACAGCTTTTGACGGCTACCCTCAATATGAGAGCGAGGCGGCGGCGTCCTAATTGGCAAATTATTCTAAAATTAACGGTTGGTTACGAAGCTTATTTGTGAGCGATATCCTATCCCACTTCTGATTTTAGCAACCAGAAGTTATAATCAAATAAAAAAAACTATTCGAAATAAGCTACGAAGTGATTTAACCAAAAATAACTTCATTAAAGAACAAATCACGGTATTCTCGAAATCACACTATATCTACCATAAAATTTACTTGTACAATCAAAACAACACGACTTTGGGTATTTTAAAAACAACCGTTAACCTTAAAATAATTACACAAAAATTACCGAATAAAAGTGACACAAAACGTACTCACAGTATGCGGCCTCGACACCAACCACTTTTCTTGTCAACGTCCGAGCAACACCAGAGCCCTCGGCAATATGGGGCCTATCTTTTATATAAGGCGGGTGGGGATTGAAACCCCCCTCTATGATTTCTGCTTATATTTTTTTATTTATTTCGTTATTAAGCTTACAACATCACACACAGTACAAAATCTACTAAATATTTTACAAAATCTTACATCTAAAATGTGTGACAATTAATGTAAACACATACGTTTCACAAAAAAATGAAAGAGAAATTTTAAATTTTAAATTTAAAAAAAAAGACAATTAAAATCCTTATATATAGGGAAATAACACATAAGAAACAGCTTTTGACGGCTACCCTCAATATGAGAACGAGGCGGCGGCGTCCTAATTGGCAAATTATTCTAAAATTAACGGTTGGTTACGAAGCTTATTTGTGAGTGATATCCTATCCCACTTCTGATTTTAGCAACCAGAAGTTATAATCAAATAAAAAAAACTATTCGAAATAAGCTACGAAGTGATTTAACCAAAAATAACTTCATTAAAGAACAAATCACGGTATTCTCGAAATCACACTATATCTACCATAAAATTTACTTGTACAATCAAAACAACACGACTTTGGGTATTTTAAAAACAACCGTTAACCTTAAAATAATTACACAACAATAACCGAATAAAAGTAACAAAACGTACTCACAGTATGCGGCCTTGACACCAACCACTTTTCTTGTCAACGTCCGAGCAACACCAGAGCCCGTGGAACACTGAGGCCTTTCTTTTAAAGAAGGCGGGTGGGGATCGAAAGCACCCACTATGATTTCTGCTTAAATTTATTTAGTTATTAAGCTTACATCACACAGTACAAAATCTTACATCTTTAATGTGTGACCATTAATGTAAACACAAAAAAATTAAAGAGAAATTTAAAATTAAAAATTAAAAAAAAAGACAGTTAAAATACTTATATATAGGTAAATAACACATAAGAAACAGCTTTTGACGGCTACCCTCAATATGAGAGCGAGGCGGCGGCGTCCTAATTGGCAAATTATTCTAAAATTAACGGTTGGTTACGAAGCTTATTTGTGAGTGATATCCTATCCCACTTCTGATTTTAGCAACCAGAAGTTATAATCAAATAAAAAAAACTATTCGAAATAAGCTACGAAGTGATTTAACCAAAAATAACTTCATTAAAGAACAAATCACGGTATTCTCGAAATCACACTATATCTACCATAAAATTTACTTGTACAATCAAAACAACACGACTTTGGGTATTTTAAAAACAACCGTTAACCTTAAAATAATTACACAAAAATTACCGAATAAAAGTAACACAAAACGTACTCACAGTATGCGGCCTCGACACCAACCACTTTTCTTGTCAACGTCCGAGCAACACCAGAGCCCGTGGAACACTGAGGCCTTTCTTTTAAAGAAGGCGGGTGGGGATCAAAAGCACCCACTATGATTTCTGCTTAAATTTATTTATTTATTTAGTTATTAAGCTTACATCACACACAGTACAAAATCTACTAAATATTTTACAAAATATTACATCTTAAATGTGTGACAATTAATGTAAACATACGTTTCACAAAAAAATCAAAGAGAAATTTTAAATTTTAAAAAAAAGACAATTAAAATCCTTATATATAGGGAAATAACACATAAGAAACAGCTTTTGACGGCTACCCTCAATATGAGAACGAGGCGGCGGCGTCCTAATTGGCAAATTATTCTAAAATTAACGGTTGTTTACGAAGCTTATTTGTGAGCGATATCCTATCCCACTTCTGATTTTAGCAACCAGAAGTTATAATCAAATAAAAAAAACTATTCGAAATAAGCTACGAAGTGATTTAACCAAAAATAACTTCATTAAAGAACAAATCACGGTATTCTCGAAATCACACTATATCTACCATAAAATTTACTTGTACAATCAAAACAACACGACTTTGGGTATTTTAAAAACAACCGTTAACCTTAAAATAATTACACAAAAATTACCGAATAAAAGTAACAAAACGTACTCACAGTATGCGGCCTTGACACCAACCACTTTTCTTGTCAACGTCCGAGCAACACCAGAGCCCGTGGAACACTGAGGCCTTTCTTTTAAAGAAGGCGGGTGGGGATCGAAAGCACCCACTATGATTTCTGCTTAAATTTATTTATTTATTTAGTTATTAAGCTTACATCACACAGTACAAAATCTTACATCTAAAATGTGTGACAATTAATGTAAACATACGTTTCACAAAAAATTAAAGAGAAATTTTAAATTTAAAAAAAAAGACAGTTACAATACTTATATATAGGGAAATAACACATAAGAAACAGCTTTTGACGGCTACCCTCAATATGAGTGCGAGGCGGCGGCGTCCTAATTGGCAAATTATTCTAAAATTAACGGTTGTTTACGAAGCTTATTTGTGAGCGATATCCTATCCCACTTCTGATTTTAGCAACCAGAAGTTATAATCAAATAAAAAAAACTATTCGAAATAAGCTACGAAGTGATTTAACCAAAAATAACTTCATTAAAGAACAAATCACGGTATTCTCGAAATCACACTATATCTACCATAAAATTTACTTGTACAATCAAAACAACACGACTTTGGGTATTTTAAAAACAACCGTTAACCTTAAAATAATTACACAAAAATTACCGAATAAAAGTGACACAAAACGTACTCACAGTATGCGGCCTCGACACCAACCACTTTTCTTGTCAACGTCCGAGCAACACCAGAGCCCTCGGCAATATGGGGCCTATCTTTTATATAAGGCGGGTGGGGATTGAAACCCCCCTCTATGATTTCTGCTTATATTTTTTTATTTATTTCGTTATTAAGCTTACAACATCACACACAGTACAAAATCTTACATCTAAAATATGTGACAATTAATGTAAACATACGTTTCACAAAAAAATCAAAGAGAAATTTTAAATTTTAAATTTAAAAAAAAAGACAATTAAAATCCTTATATATAGGGAAATAACACATAAGAAACAGCTTTTGACGGCTACCCTCAATATGAGAACGAGGCGGCGGCGTCCTAATTGGCAAATTATTCTAAAATTAACGGTTGTTTACGAAGCTTATTTGTGAGCGATATCCTATCCCACTTCTGATTTTAGCAACCAGAAGTTATAATCAAATAAAAAAAACTATTCGAAATAAGCTACGAAGTGATTTAACCAAAAATAACTTCATTAAAGAACAAATCACGGTATTCTCGAAATCACACTATATCTACCATAAAATTTACTTGTACAATCAAAACAACACGACTTTGGGTATTTTAAAAACAACCGTTAACCTTAAAATAATTACACAAAAATTACCGAATAAAAGTGACACAAAACGTACTCACAGTATGCGGCCTCGACACCAACCACTTTTCTTGTCAACGTCCGAGCAACACCAGAGCCCTCGGCAATATGGGGCCTATCTTTTATATAAGGCGGGTGGGGATTGAAACCCCCCTCTATGATTTCTGCTTATATTTTTTTATTTATTTCGTTATTAAGCTTACAACATCACACACAGTACAAAATCTACTAAATATTTTACAAAATCTTACATCTAAAATGTGTGACAATTAATGTAAACACATACGTTTCACAAAAAAATGAAAGAGAAATTTTAAATTTTAAATTTAAAAAAAAAGACAATTAAAATCCTTATATATAGGGAAATAACACATAAGAAACAGCTTTTGACGGCTACCCTCAATATGAGAACGAGGCGGCGGCGTCCTAATTGGCAAATTATTCTAAAATTAACGGTTGGTTACGAAGCTTATTTGTGAGTGATATCCTATCCCACTTCTGATTTTAGCAACCAGAAGTTATAATCAAATAAAAAAAACTATTCGAAATAAGCTACGAAGTGATTTAACCAAAAATAACTTCATTAAAGAACAAATCACGGTATTCTCGAAATCACACTATATCTACCATAAAATTTACTTGTACAATCAAAACAACACGACTTTGGGTATTTTAAAAACAACCGTTAACCTTAAAATAATTACACAAAAATTACCGAATAAAAGTAACACAAAACGTACTCACAGTATGCGGCCTCGACACCAACCACTTTTCTTGTCAACGTCCGAGCAACACCAGAGCCCGTGGAACACTGAGGCCTTTCTTTTAAAGAAGGCGGGTGGGGATCAAAAGCACCCACTATGATTTCTGCTTAAATTTATTTATTTATTTAGTTATTAAGCTTACATCACACACAGTACAAAATCTACTAAATATTTTACAAAATATTACATCTTAAATGTGTGACAATTAATGTAAACATACGTTTCACAAAAAAATCAAAGAGAAATTTTAAATTTTAAAAAAAAGACAATTAAAATCCTTATATATAGGGAAATAACACATAAGAAACAGCTTTTGACGGCTACCCTCAATATGAGAACGAGGCGGCGGCGTCCTAATTGGCAAATTATTCTAAAATTAACGGTTGTTTACGAAGCTTATTTGTGAGCGATATCCTATCCCACTTCTGATTTTAGCAACCAGAAGTTATAATCAAATAAAAAAAACTATTCGAAATAAGCTACGAAGTGATTTAACCAAAAATAACTTCATTAAAGAACAAATCACGGTATTCTCGAAATCACACTATATCTACCATAAAATTTACTTGTACAATCAAAACAACACGACTTTGGGTATTTTAAAAACAACCGTTAACCTTAAAATAATTACACAAAAATTACCGAATAAAAGTGACACAAAACGTACTCACAGTATGCGGCCTCGACACCAACCACTTTTCTTGTCAACGTCCGAGCAACACCAGAGCCCTCGGCAATATGGGGCCTATCTTTTATATAAGGCGGGTGGGGATTGAAACCCCCCTCTATGATTTCTGCTTATATTTTTTTATTTATTTCGTTATTAAGCTTACAACATCACACACAGTACAAAATATACTAAATATTTTACAAAATCTTACATCTAAAATGTGTGACAATTAATGTAAACACATACGTTTCACAAAAAAATGAAAGAGAAATTTTAAATTTTAAATTTAAAAAAAAAGACAATTAAAATCCTTATATATAGGGAAATAACACATAAGAAACAGCTTTTGACGGCTACCCTCAATATGAGAACGAGGCGGCGGCGTCCTAATTGGCAAATTATTCTAAAATTAACGGTTGGTTACGAAGCTTATTTGTGAGTGATATCCTATCCCACTTCTGATTTTAGCAACCAGAAGTTATAATCAAATAAAAAAAACTATTCGAAATAAGCTACGAAGTAATTTAACCAAAAATAACTTCATTAAAGAACAAATCACGGTATTCTCGAAATCACACTATATCTACCATAAAATTTACTTGTACAATCAAAACAACACGACTTTGGGTATTTTAAAAACAACCGTTAACCTTAAAATAATTACACAAAAATTACCGAATAAAAGTAACAAAACGTACTCACAGTATGCGGCCTTGACACCAACCACTTTTCTTGTCAACGTCCGAGCAACACCAGAGCCCGTGGAACACTGAGGCCTTTCTTTTAAAGAAGGCGGGTGGGGATCGAAAGCACCCACTATGATTTCTGCTTAAATTTATTTAGTTATTAAGCTTACATCACACAGTACAAAATCTTACATCTTTAATGTGTGACCATTAATGTAAACACAAAAAAATTAAAGAGAAATTTAAAATTAAAAATTAAAAAAAAAGACAGTTAAAATACTTATATATAGGTAAATAACACATAAGAAACAGCTTTTGACGGCTACCCTCAATATGAGAGCGAGGCGGCGGCGTCCTAATTGGCAAATTATTCTAAAATTAACGGTTGGTTACGAAGCTTATTTGTGAGTGATATCCTATCCCACTTCTGATTTTAGCAACCAGAAGTTATAATCAAATAAAAAAAACTATTCGAAATAAGCTACGAAGTGATTTAACCAAAAATAACTTCATTAAAGAACAAATCACGGTATTCTCGAAATCACACTATATCTACCATAAAATTTACTTGTACAATCAAAACAACACGACTTTGGGTATTTTAAAAACAACCGTTAACCTTAAAATAATTACACAAAAATTACCGAATAAAAGTAACCCAAAACAAACTCACAGTATGCGGCCTCGACACCAACCACTTTTCTTGTCAACGTCCGAGCAACACCAGAGCCCGTGGAACACTGAGGCCTTTCTTTTAAAGAAGGCGGGTGGGGATCGAAAGCACCCACTATGATTTCTGCTTAAATTTATTTATTTATTTAGTTATTAAGCTTACATCACACAGTACAAAATCTTACATCTAAAATGTGTGACAATTAATGTAAACAAACGTTTCACAAAAAATTAAAGAGAAATTTTAAATTTAAAAAAAAAGACAGTTACAATACTTATATATAGGGAAATAACACATAAGAAACAGCTTTTGACGGCTACCCTCAATATGAGTGCGAGGCGGCGGCGTCCTAATTGGCAAATTATTCTAAAATTAACGGTTGTTTACGAAGCTTATTTGTGAGCGATATCCTATCCCACTTCTGATTTTAGCAACCAGAAGTTATAATCAAATAAAAAAAACTATTCGAAATAAGCTACGAAGTGATTTAACCAAAAATAACTTCATTAAAGAACAAATCACGGTATTCTCGAAATCACACTATATCTACCATAAAATTTACTTGTACAATCAAAACAACACGACTTTGGGTATTTTAAAAACAACCGTTAACCTTAAAATAATTACACAAAAATTACCGAATAAAAGTGACACAAAACGTACTCACAGTATGCGGCCTCGACACCAACCACTTTTCTTGTCAACGTCCGAGCAACACCAGAGCCCTCGGCAATATGGGGCCTATCTTTTATATAAGGCGGGTGGGGATTGAAACCCCCCTCTATGATTTCTGCTTATATTTTTTTATTTATTTCGTTATTAAGCTTACAACATCACACACAGTACAAAATCTACTAAATATTTTACAAAATCTTACATCTAAAATGTGTGACAATTAATGTAAACACATACGTTTCACAAAAAAATGAAAGAGAAATTTTAAATTTTAAATTTAAAAAAAAAGACAATTAAAATCCTTATATATAGGGAAATAACACATAAGAAACAGCTTTTGACGGCTACCCTCAATATGAGAACGAGGCGGCGGCGTCCTAATTGGCAAATTATTCTAAAATTAACGGTTGGTTACGAAGCTTATTTGTGAGTGATATCCTATCCCACTTCTGATTTTAGCAACCAGAAGTTATAATCAAATAAAAAAAACTATTCGAAATAAGCTACGAAGTGATTTAACCAAAAATAACTTCATTAAAGAACAAATCACGGTATTCTCGAAATCACACTATATCTACCATAAAATTTACTTGTACAATCAAAACAACACGACTTTGGGTATTTTAAAAACAACCGTTAACCTTAAAATAATTACACAACAATAACCGAATAAAAGTAACAAAACGTACTCACAGTATGCGGCCTTGACACCAACCACTTTTCTTGTCAACGTCCGAGCAACACCAGAGCCCGTGGAACACTGAGGCCTTTCTTTTAAAGAAGGCGGGTGGGGATCGAAAGCACCCACTATGATTTCTGCTTAAATTTATTTAGTTATTAAGCTTACATCACACAGTACAAAATCTTACATCTTTAATGTGTGACCATTAATGTAAACACAAAAAAATTAAAGAGAAATTTAAAATTAAAAATTAAAAAAAAAGACAGTTAAAATACTTATATATAGGTAAATAACACATAAGAAACAGCTTTTGACGGCTACCCTCAATATGAGAGCGAGGCGGCGGCGTCCTAATTGGCAAATTATTCTAAAATTAACGGTTGGTTACGAAGCTTATTTGTGAGTGATATCCTATCCCACTTCTGCTTTTAGCAACCAGAAGTTATAATCAAATAAAAAAAACTATTCGAAATAAGCTACGAAGTGATTTAACCAAAAATAACTTCATTAAAGAACAAATCACGGTATTCTCGAAATCACACTATATCTACCATAAAATTTACTTGTACAATCAAAACAACACGACTTTGGGTATTTTAAAAACAACCGTTAACCTTAAAATAATTACACAAAAATTACCGAATAAAAGTAACACAAAACGTACTCACAGTATGCGGCCTCGACACCAACCACTTTTCTTGTCAACGTCCGAGCAACACCAGAGCCCGTGGAACACTGAGGCCTTTCTTTTAAAGAAGGCGGGTGGGGATCAAAAGCACCCACTATGATTTCTGCTTAAATTTATTTATTTATTTAGTTATTAAGCTTACATCACACACAGTACAAAATCTACTAAATATTTTACAAAATATTACATCTTAAATATGTGACAATTAATGTAAACATACGTTTCACAAAAAAATCAAAGAGAAATTTTAAATTTTAAATTTAAAAAAAAAGACAATTAAAATCCTTATATATAGGGAAATAACACATAAGAAACAGCTTTTGACGGCTACCCTCAATATGAGAACGAGGCGGCGGCGTCCTAATTGGCAAATTATTCTAAAATTAACGGTTGTTTACGAAGCTTATTTGTGAGCGATATCCTATCCCACTTCTGATTTTAGCAACCAGAAGTTATAATCAAATAAAAAAAACTATTCGAAATAAGCTACGAAGTGATTTAACCAAAAATAACTTCATTAAAGAACAAATCACGGTATTCTCGAAATCACACTATATCTACCATAAAATTTACTTGTACAATCAAAACAACACGACTTTGGGTATTTTAAAAACAACCGTTAACCTTAAAATAATTACACAAAAATTACCGAATAAAAGTGACACAAAACGTACTCACAGTATGCGGCCTCGACACCAACCACTTTTCTTGTCAACGTCCGAGCAACACCAGAGCCCTCGGCAATATGGGGCCTATCTTTTATATAAGGCGGGTGGGGATTGAAACCCCCCTCTATGATTTCTGCTTATATTTTTTTATTTATTTCGTTATTAAGCTTACAACATCACACACAGTACAAAATCTACTAAATATTTTACAAAATCTTACATCTAAAATGTGTGACAATTAATGTAAACACATACGTTTCACAAAAAAATGAAAGAGAAATTTTAAATTTTAAATTTAAAAAAAAAGACAATTAAAATCCTTATATATAGGGAAATAACACATAAGAAACAGCTTTTGACGGCTACCCTCAATATGAGAACGAGGCGGCGGCGTCCTAATTGGCAAATTATTCTAAAATTAACGGTTGGTTACGAAGCTTATTTGTGAGTGATATCCTATCCCACTTCTGATTTTAGCAACCAGAAGTTATAATCAAATAAAAAAAACTATTCGAAATAAGCTACGAAGTGATTTAACCAAAAATAACTTCATTAAAGAACAAATCACGGTATTCTCGAAATCACACTATATCTACCATAAAATTTACTTGTACAATCAAAACAACACGACTTTGGGTATTTTAAAAACAACCGTTAACCTTAAAATAATTACACAACAATTACCGAATAAAAGTAACCCAAAACGTACTCACAGTATGCGGCCTTGACACCAACCACTTTTCTTGTCAACGTCCGAGCAACACCAGAGCCCGTGGAACACTGAGGCCTTTCTTTTAAAGAAGGCGGGTGGGGATCGAAAGCACCCACTATGATTTCTGCTTAAATTTATTTAGTTATTAAGCTTACATCACACAGTACAAAATCTTACATCTTTAATGTGTGACCATTAATGTAAACACAAAAAAATTAAAGAGAAATTTAAAATTAAAAATTAAAAAAAAAGACAGTTAAAATACTTATATATAGGTAAATAACACATAAGAAACAGCTTTTGACGGCTACCCTCAATATGAGAGCGAGGCGGCGGCGTCCTAATTGGCAAATTATTCTAAAATTAACGGTTGGTTACGAAGCTTATTTGTGAGTGATATCCTATCCCACTTCTGATTTTAGCAACCAGAAGTTATAATCAAATAAAAAAAACTATTCGAAATAAGCTACGAAGTGATTTAACCAAAAATAACTTCATTAAAGAACAAATCACGGTATTCTCGAAATCACACTATATCTACCATAAAATTTACTTGTACAATCAAAACAACACGACTTTGGGTATTTTAAAAACAACCGTTAACCTTAAAATAATTACACAAAAATTACCGAATAAAAGTAACAAAACGTACTCACAGTATGCGGCCTTGACACCAACCACTTTTCTTGTCAACGTCCGAGCAACACCAGAGCCCGTGGAACACTGAGGCCTTTCTTTTAAAGAAGGCGGGTGGGGATCGAAAGCACCCACTATGATTTCTGCTTAAATTTATTTAGTTATTAAGCTTACATCACACAGTACAAAATCTTACATCTTTAATGTGTGACCATTAATGTAAACACAAAAAAATTAAAGAGAAATTTAAAATTAAAAATTAAAAAAAAAGACAGTTAAAATACTTATATATAGGTAAATAACACATAAGAAACAGCTTTTGACGGCTACCCTCAATATGAGAGCGAGGCGGCGGCGTCCTAATTGGCAAATTATTCTAAAATTAACGGTTGGTTACGAAGCTTATTTGTGAGTGATATCCTATCCCACTTCTGATTTTAGCAACCAGAAGTTATAATCAAATAAAAAAAACTATTCGAAATAAGCTACGAAGTGATTTAACCAAAAATAACTTCATTAAAGAACAAATCACGGTATTCTCGAAATCACACTATATCTACCATAAAATTTACTTGTACAATCAAAACAACACGACTTTGGGTATTTTAAAAACAACCGTTAACCTTAAAATAATTACACAAAAATTACCGAATAAAAGTAACCCAAAACAAACTCACAGTATGCGGCCTCGACACCAACCACTTTTCTTGTCAACGTCCGAGCAACACCAGAGCCCGTGGAACACTGAGGCCTTTCTTTTAAAGAAGGCGGGTGGGGATCGAAAGCACCCACTATGATTTCTGCTTAAATTTATTTATTTATTTAGTTATTAAGCTTACATCACACAGTACAAAATCTTACATCTAAAATGTGTGACAATTAATGTAAACAAACGTTTCACAAAAAATTAAAGAGAAATTTTAAATTTAAAAAAAAAGACAGTTACAATACTTATATATAGGGAAATAACACATAAGAAACAGCTTTTGACGGCTACCCTCTATATGAGTGCGAGGCGGCGGCGTCCTAATTGGCAAATTATTCTAAAATTAACGGTTGTTTACGAAGCTTATTTGTGAGCGATATCCTATCCCACTTCTGATTTTAGCAACCAGAAGTTATAATCAAATAAAAAAAACTATTCGAAATAAGCTACGAAGTGATTTAACCAAAAATAACTTCATTAAAGAACAAATCACGGTATTCTCGAAATCACACTATATCTACCATAAAATTTACTTATACAATCAAAACAACACGACTTTGGGTATTTTAAAAACAACCGTTAACCTTAAAATAATTACACAAAAATTACCGAATAAAAGTGACACAAAACGTACTCACAGTATGCGGCCTCGACACCAACCACTTTTCTTGTCAACGTCCGAGCAACACCAGAGCCCTCGGCAATATGGGGCCTATCTTTTATATAAGGCGGGTGGGGATTGAAACCCCCCTCTATGATTTCTGCTTATATTTTTTTATTTATTTCGTTATTAAGCTTACAACATCACACACAGTACAAAATCTTACATCTAAAATATGTGACAATTAATGTAAACATACGTTTCACAAAAAAATCAAAGAGAAATTTTAAATTTTAAATTTAAAAAAAAAGACAATTAAAATCCTTATATATAGGGAAATAACACATAAGAAACAGCTTTTGACGGCTACCCTCAATATGAGAACGAGGCGGCGGCGTCCTAATTGGCAAATTATTCTAAAATTAACGGTTGTTTACGAAGCTTATTTGTGAGCGATATCCTATCCCACTTCTGATTTTAGCAACCAGAAGTTATAATCAAATAAAAAAAACTATTCGAAATAAGCTACGAAGTGATTTAACCAAAAATAACTTCATTAAAGAACAAATCACGGTATTCTCGAAATCACACTATATCTACCATAAAATTTACTTGTACAATCAAAACAACACGACTTTGGGTATTTTAAAAACAACCGTTAACCTTAAAATAATTACACAAAAATTACCGAATAAAAGTGACACAAAACGTACTCACAGTATGCGGCCTCGACACCAACCACTTTTCTTGTCAACGTCCGAGCAACACCAGAGCCCTCGGCAATATGGGGCCTATCTTTTATATAAGGCGGGTGGGGATTGAAACCCCCCTCTATGATTTCTGCTTATATTTTTTTATTTATTTCGTTATTAAGCTTACAACATCACACACAGTACAAAATCTACTAAATATTTTACAAAATCTTACATCTAAAATGTGTGACAATTAATGTAAACACATACGTTTCACAAAAAAATGAAAGAGAAATTTTAAATTTTAAATTTAAAAAAAAAGACAATTAAAATCCTTATATATAGGGAAATAACACATAAGAAACAGCTTTTGACGGCTACCCTCAATATGAGAACGAGGCGGCGGCGTCCTAATTGGCAAATTATTCTAAAATTAACGGTTGGTTACGAAGCTTATTTGTGAGTGATATCCTATCCCACTTCTGATTTTAGCAACCAGAAGTTATAATCAAATAAAAAAAACTATTCGAAATAAGCTACGAAGTGATTTAACCAAAAATAACTTCATTAAAGAACAAATCACGGTATTCTCGAAATCACACTATATCTACCATAAAATTTACTTGTACAATCAAAACAACACGACTTTGGGTATTTTAAAAACAACCGTTAACCTTAAAATAATTACACAACAATAACCGAATAAAAGTAACAAAACGTACTCACAGTATGCGGCCTTGACACCAACCACTTTTCTTGTCAACGTCCGAGCAACACCAGAGCCCGTGGAACACTGAGGCCTTTCTTTTAAAGAAGGCGGGTGGGGATCGAAAGCACCCACTATGATTTCTGCTTAAATTTATTTAGTTATTAAGCTTACATCACACAGTACAAAATCTTACATCTTTAATGTGTGACCATTAATGTAAACACAAAAAAATTAAAGAGAAATTTAAAATTAAAAATTAAAAAAAAGACAGTTAAAATACTTATATATAGGTAAATAACACATAAGAAACAGCTTTTGACGGCTACCCTCAATATGAGAGCGAGGCGGCGGCGTCCTAATTGGCAAATTATTCTAAAATTAACGGTTGGTTACGAAGCTTATTTGTGAGTGATATCCTATCCCACTTCTGATTTTAGCAACCAGAAGTTATAATCAAATAAAAAAAACTATTCGAAATAAGCTACGAAGTGATTTAACCAAAAATAACTTCATTAAAGAACAAATCACGGTATTCTCGAAATCACACTATATCTACCATAAAATTTACTTGTACAATCAAAACAACACGACTTTGGGTATTTTAAAAACAACCGTTAACCTTAAAATAATTACACAAAAATTACCGAATAAAAGTAACACAAAACGTACTCACAGTATGCGGCCTCGACACCAACCACTTTTCTTGTCAACGTCCGAGCAACACCAGAGCCCGTGGAACACTGAGGCCTTTCTTTTAAAGAAGGCGGGTGGGGATCAAAAGCACCCACTATGATTTCTGCTTAAATTTATTTATTTATTTAGTTATTAAGCTTACATCACACACAGTACAAAATCTACTAAATATTTTACAAAATATTACATCTTAAATGTGTGACAATTAATGTAAACATACGTTTCACAAAAAAATCAAAGAGAAATTTTAAATTTTAAATTTTAAAAAAAAGACAATTAAAATCCTTATATATAGGGAAATAACACATAAGAAACAGCTTTTGACGGCTACCCTCAATATGAGAACGAGGCGGCGGCGTCCTAATTGGCAAATTATTCTAAAATTAACGGTTGTTTACGAAGCTTATTTGTGAGCGATATCCTATCCCACTTCTGATTTTAGCAACCAGAAGTTATAATCAAATAAAAAAAACTATTCGAAATAAGCTACGAAGTGATTTAACCAAAAATAACTTCATTAAAGAACAAATCACGGTATTCTCGAAATCACACTATATCTACCATAAAATTTACTTGTACAATCAAAACAACACGACTTTGGGTATTTTAAAAACAACCGTTAACCTTAAAATAATTACACAAAAATTACCGAATAAAAGTGACACAAAACGTACTCACAGTATGCGGCCTCGACACCAACCACTTTTCTTGTCAACGTCCGAGCAACACCAGAGCCCTCGGCAATATGGGGCCTATCTTTTATATAAGGCGGGTGGGGATTGAAACCCCCCTCTATGATTTCTGCTTATATTTTTTTATTTATTTCGTTATTAAGCTTACAACATCACACACAGTACAAAATCTTACATCTAAAATATGTGACAATTAATGTAAACATACGTTTCACAAAAAATTAAAGAGAAATTTTAAATTTAAAAAAAAAGACAGTTACAATACTTATATATAGGGAAATAACACATAAGAAACAGCTTTTGACGGCTACCCTCAATATGAGTGCGAGGCGGCGGCGTCCTAATTGGCAAATTATTCTAAAATTAACGGTTGTTTACGAAGCTTATTTGTGAGCGATATCCTATCCCACTTCTGATTTTAGCAACCAGAAGTTATAATCAAATAAAAAAAACTATTCGAAATAAGCTACGAAGTGATTTAACCAAAAATAACTTCATTAAAGAACAAATCACGGTATTCTCGAAATCACACTATATCTACCATAAAATTTACTTATACAATCAAAACAACACGACTTTGGGTATTTTAAAAACAACCGTTAACCTTAAAATAATTACACAAAAATTACCGAATAAAAGTGACACAAAACGTACTCACAGTATGCGGCCTCGACACCAACCACTTTTCTTGTCAACGTCCGAGCAACACCAGAGCCCTCGGCAATATGGGGCCTATCTTTTATATAAGGCGGGTGGGGATTGAAACCCCCCTCTATGATTTCTGCTTATATTTTTTTATTTATTTCGTTATTAAGCTTACAACATCACACACAGTACAAAATCTTACATCTAAAATATGTGACAATTAATGTAAACATACGTTTCACAAAAAAATCAAAGAGAAATTTTAAATTTTAAATTTAAAAAAAAAGACAATTAAAATCCTTATATATAGGGAAATAACACATAAGAAACAGCTTTTGACGGCTACCCTCAATATGAGAACGAGGCGGCGGCGTCCTAATTGGCAAATTATTCTAAAATTAACGGTTGTTTACGAAGCTTATTTGTGAGCGATATCCTATCCCACTTCTGATTTTAGCAACCAGAAGTTATAATCAAATAAAAAAAACTATTCGAAATAAGCTACGAAGTGATTTAACCAAAAATAACTTCATTAAAGAACAAATCACGGTATTCTCGAAATCACACTATATCTACCATAAAATTTACTTGTACAATCAAAACAACACGACTTTGGGTATTTTAAAAACAACCGTTAACCTTAAAATAATTACACAAAAATTACCGAATAAAAGTGACACAAAACGTACTCACAGTATGCGGCCTCGACACCAACCACTTTTCTTGTCAACGTCCGAGCAACACCAGAGCCCTCGGCAATATGGGGCCTATCTTTTATATAAGGCGGGTGGGGATTGAAACCCCCCTCTATGATTTCTGCTTATATTTTTTTATTTATTTCGTTATTAAGCTTACAACATCACACACAGTACAAAATCTACTAAATATTTTACAAAATCTTACATCTAAAATGTGTGACAATTAATGTAAACACATACGTTTCACAAAAAAATGAAAGAGAAATTTTAAATTTTAAATTTAAAAAAAAAGACAATTAAAATCCTTATATATAGGGAAATAACACATAAGAAACAGCTTTTGACGGCTACCCTCAATATGAGAACGAGGCGGCGGCGTCCTAATTGGCAAATTATTCTAAAATTAACGGTTGGTTACGAAGCTTATTTGTGAGTGATATCCTATCCCACTTCTGATTTTAGCAACCAGAAGTTATAATCAAATAAAAAAAACTATTCGAAATAAGCTACGAAGTGATTTAACCAAAAATAACTTCATTAAAGAACAAATCACGGTATTCTCGAAATCACACTATATCTACCATAAAATTTACTTGTACAATCAAAACAACACGACTTTGGGTATTTTAAAAACAACCGTTAACCTTAAAATAATTACACAACAATAACCGAATAAAAGTAACAAAACGTACTCACAGTATGCGGCCTTGACACCAACCACTTTTCTTGTCAACGTCCGAGCAACACCAGAGCCCGTGGAACACTGAGGCCTTTCTTTTAAAGAAGGCGGGTGGGGATCGAAAGCACCCACTATGATTTCTGCTTAAATTTATTTAGTTATTAAGCTTACATCACACAGTACAAAATCTTACATCTTTAATGTGTGACCATTAATGTAAACACAAAAAAATTAAAGAGAAATTTAAAATTAAAAATTAAAAAAAAAGACAGTTAAAATACTTATATATAGGTAAATAACACATAAGAAACAGCTTTTGACGGCTACCCTCAATATGAGAGCGAGGCGGCGGCGTCCTAATTGGCAAATTATTCTAAAATTAACGGTTGGTTACGAAGCTTATTTGTGAGTGATATCCTATCCCACTTCTGATTTTAGCAACCAGAAGTTATAATCAAATAAAAAAAACTATTCGAAATAAGCTACGAAGTGATTTAACCAAAAATAACTTCATTAAAGAACAAATCACGGTATTCTCGAAATCACACTATATCTACCATAAAATTTACTTGTACAATCAAAACAACACGACTTTGGGTATTTTAAAAACAACCGTTAACCTTAAAATAATTACACAAAAATTACCGAATAAAAGTAACACAAAACGTACTCACAGTATGCGGCCTCGACACCAACCACTTTTCTTGTCAACGTCCGAGCAACACCAGAGCCCGTGGAACACTGAGGCCTTTCTTTTAAAGAAGGCGGGTGGGGATCAAAAGCACCCACTATGATTTCTGCTTAAATTTATTTATTTATTTAGTTATTAAGCTTACATCACACACAGTACAAAATCTACTAAATATTTTACAAAATATTACATCTTAAATATGTGACAATTAATGTAAACATACGTTTCACAAAAAAATCAAAGAGAAATTTTAAATTTTAAATTTAAAAAAAAAGACAATTAAAATCCTTATATATAGGGAAATAACACATAAGAAACAGCTTTTGACGGCTACCCTCAATATGAGAACGAGGCGGCGGCGTCCTAATTGGCAAATTATTCTAAAATTAACGGTTGTTTACGAAGCTTATTTGTGAGCGATATCCTATCCCACTTCTGATTTTAGCAACCAGAAGTTATAATCAAATAAAAAAAACTATTCGAAATAAGCTACGAAGTGATTTAACCAAAAATAACTTCATTAAAGAACAAATCACGGTATTCTCGAAATCACACTATATCTACCATAAAATTTACTTGTACAATCAAAACAACACGACTTTGGGTATTTTAAAAACAACCGTTAACCTTAAAATAATTACACAAAAATTACCGAATAAAAGTGACACAAAACGTACTCACAGTATGCGGCCTCGACACCAACCACTTTTCTTGTCAACGTCCGAGCAACACCAGAGCCCTCGGCAATATGGGGCCTATCTTTTATATAAGGCGGGTGGGGATTGAAACCCCCCTCTATGATTTCTGCTTATATTTTTTTATTTATTTCGTTATTAAGCTTACAACATCACACACAGTACAAAATCTACTAAATATTTTACAAAATCTTACATCTAAAATGTGTGACAATTAATGTAAACACATACGTTTCACAAAAAAATGAAAGAGAAATTTTAAATTTTAAATTTAAAAAAAAAGACAATTAAAATCCTTATATATAGGGAAATAACACATAAGAAACAGCTTTTGACGGCTACCCTCAATATGAGAACGAGGCGGCGGCGTCCTAATTGGCAAATTATTCTAAAATTAACGGTTGGTTACGAAGCTTATTTGTGAGTGATATCCTATCCCACTTCTGATTTTAGCAACCAGAAGTTATAATCAAATAAAAAAAACTATTCGAAATAAGCTACGAAGTGATTTAACCAAAAATAACTTCATTAAAGAACAAATCACGGTATTCTCGAAATCACACTATATCTACCATAAAATTTACTTGTACAATCAAAACAACACGACTTTGGGTATTTTAAAAACAACCGTTAACCTTAAAATAATTACACAACAATAACCGAATAAAAGTAACAAAACGTACTCACAGTATGCGGCCTTGACACCAACCACTTTTCTTGTCAACGTCCGAGCAACACCAGAGCCCGTGGAACACTGAGGCCTTTCTTTTAAAGAAGGCGGGTGGGGATCGAAAGCACCCACTATGATTTCTGCTTAAATTTATTTAGTTATTAAGCTTACATCACACAGTACAAAATCTTACATCTTTAATGTGTGACCATTAATGTAAACACAAAAAAATTAAAGAGAAATTTAAAATTAAAAATTAAAAAAAAAGACAGTTAAAATACTTATATATAGGTAAATAACACATAAGAAACAGCTTTTGACGGCTACCCTCAATATGAGAGCGAGGCGGCGGCGTCCTAATTGGCAAATTATTCTAAAATTAACGGTTGGTTACGAAGCTTATTTGTGAGTGATATCCTATCCCACTTCTGATTTTAGCAACCAGAAGTTATAATCAAATAAAAAAAACTATTCGAAATAAGCTACGAAGTGATTTAACCAAAAATAACTTCATTAAAGAACAAATCACGGTATTCTCGAAATCACACTATATCTACCATAAAATTTACTTGTACAATCAAAACAACACGACTTTGGGTATTTTAAAAACAACCGTTAACCTTAAAATAATTACACAAAAATTACCGAATAAAAGTAACACAAAACGTACTCACAGTATGCGGCCTCGACACCAACCACTTTTCTTGTCAACGTCCGAGCAACACCAGAGCCCGTGGAACACTGAGGCCTTTCTTTTAAAGAAGGCGGGTGGGGATCAAAAGCACCCACTATGATTTCTGCTTAAATTTATTTATTTATTTAGTTATTAAGCTTACATCACACACAGTACAAAATCTACTAAATATTTTACAAAATATTACATCTTAAATATGTGACAATTAATGTAAACATACGTTTCACAAAAAAATCAAAGAGAAATTTTAAATTTTAAATTTAAAAAAAAAGACAATTAAAATCCTTATATATAGGGAAATAACACATAAGAAACAGCTTTTGACGGCTACCCTCAATATGAGAACGAGGCGGCGGCGTCCTAATTGGCAAATTATTCTAAAATTAACGGTTGTTTACGAAGCTTATTTGTGAGCGATATCCTATCCCACTTCTGATTTTAGCAACCAGAAGTTATAATCAAATAAAAAAAACTATTCGAAATAAGCTACGAAGTGATTTAACCAAAAATAACTTCATTAAAGAACAAATCACGGTATTCTCGAAATCACACTATATCTACCATAAAATTTACTTGTACAATCAAAACAACACGACTTTGGGTATTTTAAAAACAACCGTTAACCTTAAAATAATTACACAAAAATTACCGAATAAAAGTGACACAAAACGTACTCACAGTATGCGGCCTCGACACCAACCACTTTTCTTGTCAACGTCCGAGCAACACCAGAGCCCTCGGCAATATGGGGCCTATCTTTTATATAAGGCGGGTGGGGATTGAAACCCCCCTCTATGATTTCTGCTTATATTTTTTTATTTATTTCGTTATTAAGCTTACAACATCACACACAGTACAAAATCTACTAAATATTTTACAAAATCTTACATCTAAAATGTGTGACAATTAATGTAAACACATACGTTTCACAAAAAAATGAAAGAGAAATTTTAAATTTTAAATTTAAAAAAAAAGACAATTAAAATCCTTATATATAGGGAAATAACACATAAGAAACAGCTTTTGACGGCTACCCTCAATATGAGAACGAGGCGGCGGCGTCCTAATTGGCAAATTATTCTAAAATTAACGGTTGTTTACGAAGCTTATTTGTGAGCGATATCCTATCCCACTTCTGATTTTAGCAACCAGAAGTTATAATCAAATAAAAAAAACTATTCGAAATAAGCTACGAAGTGATTTAACCAAAAATAACTTCATTAAAGAACAAATCACGGTATTCTCGAAATCACACTATATCTACCATAAAATTTACTTGTACAATCAAAACAACACGACTTTGGGTATTTTAAAAACAACCGTTAACCTTAAAATAATTACACAACAATAACCGAATAAAAGTAACAAAACGTACTCACAGTATGCGGCCTTGACACCAACCACTTTTCTTGTCAACGTCCGAGCAACACCAGAGCCCGTGGAACACTGAGGCCTTTCTTTTAAAGAAGGCGGGTGGGGATCGAAAGCACCCACTATGATTTCTGCTTAAATTTATTTAGTTATTAAGCTTACATCACACAGTACAAAATCTTACATCTTTAATGTGTGACCATTAATGTAAACACAAAAAAATTAAAGAGAAATTTAAAATTAAAAATTAAAAAAAAAGACAGTTAAAATACTTATATATAGGTAAATAACACATAAGAAACAGCTTTTGACGGCTACCCTCAATATGAGAGCGAGGCGGCGGCGTCCTAATTGGCAAATTATTCTAAAATTAACGGTTGGTTACGAAGCTTATTTGTGAGTGATATCCTATCCCACTTCTGATTTTAGCAACCAGAAGTTATAATCAAATAAAAAAAACTATTCGAAATAAGCTACGAAGTGATTTAACCAAAAATAACTTCATTAAAGAACAAATCACGGTATTCTCGAAATCACACTATATCTACCATAAAATTTACTTGTACAATCAAAACAACACGACTTTGGGTATTTTAAAAACAACCGTTAACCTTAAAATAATTACACAAAAATTACCGAATAAAAGTAACACAAAACGTACTCACAGTATGCGGCCTCGACACCAACCACTTTTCTTGTCAACGTCCGAGCAACACCAGAGCCCTCGGCAATATGGGGCCTATCTTTTATATAAGGCGGGTGGGGATTGAAACCCACCTCTATGATTTCTGCTTATATTTTTTTATTTATTTCGTTATTAAGCTTACAACATCACACACAGTACAAAATCTACTAAATATTTTACAAAATATTACATCTTAAATGTGTGACAGTTAATGTAAACATACGTTTCACAAAAAAATTAAAGAGAAATTTTAAATTAAAAAAAAGACAATTAAAATCCTTGTATATAGGGTAATAACACATAAGAAACAGCTTTTGACGGCTACCCTCAATATGAGTGCGAGGCGGCGGCGTCCTAATTGGCAAATTATTCTAAAATTAACGGTTGTTTACGAAGCTTATTTGTGAGCGATATCCTATCCCACTTCTGATTTTAGCAACCAGAAGTTATAATCAAATAAAAAAAACTATTCGAAATAAGCTACGAAGTGATTTAACGAAAAATAACTTCATTAAAGAACAAATCACGGTATTCTCGAAATCACACTATATCTACCATAAAATTTACTTGTACAATCAAAACAACACGACTTTGGGTATTTTAAAAACAACCGTTAACCTTAAAATAATTACACAAAAATTACCGAATAAAAGTAACCCAAAACGTACTCACAGTATGCGGCCTCGACACCAACCACTTTTCTTGTCAACGTCCGAGCAACACCAGAGCCCGTGGAACACTGAGGCCTTTCTTTTAAAGAAGGCGGGTGGGGATCGAAAGCACCCACTATGATTTGTGCTTAAATTTATTTATTTATTTAGTTATTAAGCTTACATCACACAGTACAAAATCTTACATCTAAAATGTGTGACAATTAATGTAAACACATACGTTTCACAAAAAAATGAAAGAGAAATTTTAAATTTTAAATTTAAAAAAAAAGACAATTAAAATCCTTATATATAGGGAAATAACACATAAGAAACAGCTTTTGACGGCTACCCTCAATATGAGAACGAGGCGGCGGCGTCCTAATTGGCAAATTATTCTAAAATTAACGGTTGTTTACGAAGCTTATTTGTGAGCGATATCCTATCCCACTTCTGATTTTAGCAACCAGAAGTTATAATCAAATAAAAAAAACTATTCGAAATAAGCTACGAAGTGATTTAACCAAAAATAACTTCATTAAAGAACAAATCACGGTATTCTCGAAATCACACTATATCTACCATAAAATTTACTTGTACAATCAAAACAACACGACTTTGGGTATTTTAAAAACAACCGTTAACCTTAAAATAATTACACAAAAATTACCGAATAAAAGTAACAAAACGTACTCACAGTATGCGGCCTTGACACCAACCACTTTTCTTGTCAACGTCCGAGCAACACCAGAGCCCGTGGAACACTGAGGCCTTTCTTTTAAAGAAGGCGGGTGGGGATCGAAAGCACCCACTATGATTTCTGCTTAAATTTATTTAGTTATTAAGCTTACATCACACAGTACAAAATCTTACATCTTTAATGTGTGACCATTAATGTAAACACAAAAAAATTAAAGAGAAATTTAAAATTAAAAATTAAAATAAAAAGACAGTTAAAATACTTATATATAGGTAAATAACACATAAGAAACAGCTTTTGACGGCTACCCTCAATATGAGAGCGAGGCGGCGGCGTCCTAATTGGCAAATTATTCTAAAATTAACGGTTGGTTACGAAGCTTATTTGTGAGTGATATCCTATCCCACTTCTGATTTTAGCAACCAGAAGTTATAATCAAATAAATTAAAACTATTCGAAATAAGCTACGAAGTGATTTAACCAAAAATAACTTCATTAAAGAACAAATCACGGTATTCTCGAAATCACACTATATCTACCATAAAATTTACTTGTACAATCAAAACAACACGACTTTGGGTATTTTAAAAACAACCGTTAACCTTAAAATAATTACACAAAAATTACCGAATAAAAGTGACACAAAACGTACTCACAGTATGCGGCCTTGACACCAACCACTTTTCTTGTCAACGTCCGAGCAACACCAGAGCCCGTGGAACACTGAGGCCTTTCTTTTAAAGAAGGCGGGTGGGGATCGAAAGCACCCACTATGATTTCTGCTTAAATTTATTTAGTTATTAAGCTTACATCACACAGTACAAAATCTTACATCTTTAATGTGTGACCATTAATGTAAACACAAAAAAATTAAAGAGAAATTTAAAATTAAAAATTAAAAAAAAAGACAGTTAAAATACTTATATATAGGTAAATAACACATAAGAAACAGCTTTTGACGGCTACCCTCAATATGAGAGCGAGGCGGCGGCGTCCTAATTGGCAAATTATTCTAAAATTAACGGTTGGTTACGAAGCTTATTTGTGAGTGATATCCTATCCCACTTCTGATTTTAGCAACCAGAAGTTATAATCAAATAAAAAAAACTATTCGAAATAAGCTACGAAGTGATTTAACCAAAAATAACTTCATTAAAGAACAAATCACGGTATTCTCGAAATCACACTATATCTACCATAAAATTTACTTGTACAATCAAAACAACACGACTTTGGGTATTTTAAAAACAACCGTTAACCTTAAAATAATTACACAAAAATTACCGAATAAAAGTAACCCAAAACGTACTCACAGTATGCGGCCTCGACACCAACCACTTTTCTTGTCAACGTCCGAGCAACACCAGAGCCCGTGGAACACTGAGGCCTTTCTTTTAAAGAAGGCGGGTGGGGATCGAAAGCACCCACTATGATTTCTGCTTAAATTTATTTATTTATTTAGTTATTAAGCTTACATCACACAGTACAAAATCTTACATCTAAAATGTGTGACAATTAATATAAACATACGTTTCACAAAAAATTAAAGAGAAATTTTAAATTTAAAAAAAAAGACAGTTACAATACTTATATATAGGGAAATAACACATAAGAAACAGCTTTTGACGGCTACCCTCAATATGAGTGCGAGGCGGCGGCGTCCTAATTGGCAAATTATTCTCAAATTAACGGTTGTTTACGAAGCTTATTTGTGAGCGATATCCTATCCCACTTCTGATTTTAGCAACCAGAAGTTATAATCAAATAAAAAAAACTATTTGAAATAAGCTACGAAGTGATTTAACCAAAAATAACTTCATTAAAGAACAAATCACGGTATTCTCGAAATCACACTATATCTACCATAAAATTTACTTGTACAATCAAAACAACACGACTTTGGGTATTTTAAAAACAACCGTTAACCTTAAAATAATTACACAAAAATTACCGAATAAAAGTGACACAAAACGTACTCACAGTATGCGGCCTCGACACCAACCACTTTTCTTGTCAACGTCCGAGCAACACCAGAGCCCTCGGCAATATGGGGCCTATCTTTTATATAAGGCGGGTGGGGATTGAAACCCCCCTCTATGATTTCTGCTTATATTTTTTTATTTATTTCGTTATTAAGCTTACAACATCACACACAGTACAAAATCTACTAAATATTTTACAAAATCTTACATCTAAAATGTGTGACAATTAATGTAAACACATACGTTTCACAAAAAAATGAAAGAGAAATTTTAAATTTTAAATTTAAAAAAAAAGACAATTAAAATCCTTATATATAGGGAAATAACACATAAGAAACAGCTTTTGACGGCTACCCTCAATATGAGAACGAGGCGGCGGCGTCCTAATTGGCAAATTATTCTAAAATTAACGGTTGGTTACGAAGCTTATTTGTGAGTGATATCCTATCCCACTTCTGATTTTAGCAACCAGAAGTTATAATCAAATAAAAAAAACTATTCGAAATAAGCTACGAAGTGATTTAACCAAAAATAACTTCATTAAAGAACAAATCACGGTATTCTCGAAATCACACTATATCTACCATAAAATTTACTTGTACAATCAAAACAACACGACTTTGGGTATTTTAAAAACAACCGTTAACCTTAAAATAATTACACAAAAATTACCGAATAAAAGTAACAAAACGTACTCACAGTATGCGGCCTTGACACCAACCACTTTTCTTGTCAACGTCCGAGCAACACCAGAGCCCGTGGAACACTGAGGCCTTTCTTTTAAAGAAGGCGGGTGGGGATCGAAAGCACCCACTATGATTTCTGCTTAAATTTATTTAGTTATTAAGCTTACATCACACAGTACAAAATCTTACATCTTTAATGTGTGACCATTAATGTAAACACAAAAAAATTAAAGAGAAATTTAAAATTAAAAATTTAAAAAAAAGACAGTTAAAATACTCATATATAGGTAAATAACACATAAGAAACAGCTTTTGACGGCTACCCTCAATATGAGAGCGAGGCGGCGGCGTCCTAATTGGCAAATTATTCTAAAATTAACGGTTGGTTACGAAGCTTATTTGTGAGTGATATCCTATCCCACTTCTGATTTTAGCAACCAGAAGTTATAATCAAATAAAAAAAACTATTCGAAATAAGCTACGAAGTGATTTAACCAAAAATAACTTCATTAAAGAACAAATCACGGTATTCTCGAAATCACACTATATCTACCATAAAATTTACTTGTACAATCAAAACAACACGACTTTGGGTATTTTAAAAACAACCGTTAACCTTAAAATAATTACACAAAAATTACCGAATAAAAGTCACCCAAAACGTACTCACAGTATGCGGCCTCGACACCAACCACTTTTCTTGTCAACGTCCGAGCAACACCAGAGCCCGTGGAACACTGAGGCCTTTCTTTTAAAGAAGGCGGGTGGGGATCGAAAGCACCCACTATGATTTCTGCTTAAATTTATTTATTTATTTAGTTATTAAGCTTACATCACACAGTACAAAATCTTACATCTAAAATGTGTGACCATTAATGTAAACATACGTTTCACAAAAAAATTAAAGAGAAATTTAAAATTAAAAATTAAAAAAAAAGACAGTTAAAATACTTATATATAGGGAAATAACACATAAGAAACAGCTTTTGACGGCTACCCTCAATATGAGTGCGAGGCGGCGGCGTCCTAATTGGCAAATTATTCTCAAATTAACGGTTGTTTACGAAGCTTATTTGTGAGCGATATCCTATCCCACTTCTGATTTTAGCAACCAGAAGTTATAATCAAATAAAAAAAACTATTCGAAATAAGCTACGAAGTGATTTAACCAAAAATAATTTCATTAAAGAACAAATCACGGTATTCTCGAAATCACACTATATCTACCATAAAATTTACTTGTACAATCAAAACAACACGACTTTGGGTATTTTAAAAACAACCGTTAACCTTAAAATAATTACACAAAAATTACCGAATAAAAGTGACACAAAACGTACTCACAGTATGCGGCCTCGACACCAACCACTTTTCTTGTCAACGTCCGAGCAACACCAGAGCCCTCGGCAATATGGGGCCTATCTTTTATATAAGGCGGGTGGGGATTGAAACCCCCCTCTATGATTTCTGCTTATATTTTTTTATTTATTTCGTTATTAAGCTTACAACATCACACACAGTACAAAATATACTAAATATTTTACAAAATCTTACATCTAAAATGTGTGACAATTAATGTAAACACATACGTTTCACAAAAAAATGAAAGAGAAATTTTAAATTTTAAATTTAAAAAAAAAGACAATTAAAATCCTTATATATAGGGAAATAACACATAAGAAACAGCTTTTGACGGCTACCCTCAATATGAGAACGAGGCGGCGGCGTCCTAATTGGCAAATTATTCTAAAATTAACGGTTGGTTACGAAGCTTATTTGTGAGTGATATCCTATCCCACTTCTGATTTTAGCAACCAGAAGTTATAATCAAATAAAAAAAACTATTCGAAATAAGCTACGAAGTAATTTAACCAAAAATAACTTCATTAAAGAACAAATCACGGTATTCTCGAAATCACACTATATCTACCATAAAATTTACTTGTACAATCAAAACAACACGACTTTGGGTATTTTAAAAACAACCGTTAACCTTAAAATAATTACACAAAAATTACCGAATAAAAGTAACAAAACGTACTCACAGTATGCGGCCTTGACACCAACCACTTTTCTTGTCAACGTCCGAGCAACACCAGAGCCCGTGGAACACTGAGGCCTTTCTTTTAAAGAAGGCGGGTGGGGATCGAAAGCACCCACTATGATTTCTGCTTAAATTTATTTAGTTATTAAGCTTACATCACACAGTACAAAATCTTACATCTTTAATGTGTGACCATTAATGTAAACACAAAAAAATTAAAGAGAAATTTAAAATTAAAAATTAAAAAAAAAGACAGTTAAAATACTTATATATAGGTAAATAACACATAAGAAACAGCTTTTGACGGCTACCCTCAATATGAGAGCGAGGCGGCGGCGTCCTAATTGGCAAATTATTCTAAAATTAACGGTTGGTTACGAAGCTTATTTGTGAGTGATATCCTATCCCACTTCTGATTTTAGCAACCAGAAGTTATAATCAAATAAAAAAAACTATTCGAAATAAGCTACGAAGTGATTTAACCAAAAATAACTTCATTAAAGAACAAATCACGGTATTCTCGAAATCACACTATATCTACCATAAAATTTACTTGTACAATCAAAACAACACGACTTTGGGTATTTTAAAAACAACCGTTAACCTTAAAATAATTACACAAAAATTACCGAATAAAAGTAACCCAAAACGTACTCACAGTATGCGGCCTCGACACCAACCACTTTTCTTGTCAACGTCCGAGCAACACCAGAGCCCGTGGAACACTGAGGCCTTTCTTTTAAAGAAGGCGGGTGGGGATCGAAAGCACCCACTATGATTTGTGCTTAAATTTATTTATTTATTTAGTTATTAAGCTTACATCACACAGTACAAAATCTTACATCTAAAATGTGTGACAATTAATGTAAACACATACGTTTCACAAAAAAATGAAAGAGAAATTTTAAATTTTAAATTTAAAAAAAAAGACAATTAAAATCCTTATATATAGGGAAATAGCACATAAGAAACAGCTTTTGACGGCTACCCTCAATATGAGAACGAGGCGGCGGCGTCCTAATTGGCAAATTATTCTAAAATTAACGGTTGGTTACGAAGCTTATTTGTGAGTGATATCCTATCCCACTTCTGATTTTAGCAACCAGAAGTTATAATCAAATAAAAAAAACTATTCGAAATAAGCTACGAAGTGATTTAACCAAAAATAACTTCATTAAAGAACAAATCACGGTATTCTCGAAATCACACTATATCTACCATAAAATTTACTTGTACAATCAAAACAACACGACTTTGGGTATTTTAAAAACAACCGTTAACCTTAAAATAATTACACAAAAATTACCGAATAAAAGTAACCCAAAACGTACTCACAGTATGCGGCCTCGACACCAACCACTTTTCTTGTCAACGTCCGAGCAACACCAGAGCCCGTGGAACACTGAGGCCTTTCTTTTAAAGAAGGCGGGTGGGGATCGAAAGCACCCACTATGATTTGTGCTTAAATTTATTTATTTATTTAGTTATTAAGCTTACATCACACAGTACAAAATCTTACATCTAAAATGTGTGACCATTAATATAAACATACGTTTCACAAAAAAATTAAAGAGAAATTTAAAATTAAAAATTAAAAAAAAAAGACAGTTAAAATACTTATATATAGGTAAATAACACATAAGAAACAGCTTTTGACGGCTGCCCTCAATATGAGAGCGAGGCGGCGGCGTCCTAATTGGCAAATTATTCTAAAATTAACGGTTGGTTACGAAGCTTATTTGTGAGTGATATCCTATCCCACTTCTGATTTTAGCAACCAGAAGTTATAATCAAATAAAAAAAACTATTCGAAATAAGCTACGAAGTGATTTAACCAAAAATAACTTCATTAAAGAACAAATCACGGTATTCTCGAAATCACACTATATCTACCATAAAATTTACTTGTACAATCAAAACAACACGACTTTGGGTATTTTAAAAACAACCGTTAACCTTAAAATAATTACACAAAAATTACCGAATAAAAGTAACCCAAAACGTACTCACAGTATGCGGCCTCGACACCAACCACTTTTCTTGTCAACGTCCAAGCAACACCAGAGCCCGTGGAACACTGAGGCCTTTCTTTTAAAGAAGGCGGGTGGGGATCGAAAGCACCCACTATGATTTGTGCTTAAATTTATTTATTTATTTAGTTATTAAGCTTACATCACACAGTACAAAATCTTACATCTAAAATGTGTGACCATTAATATAAACATACGTTTCACAAAAAAATTAAAGAGAAATTTAAAATTAAAAATTAAAAAAAAAGACAGTTAAAATACTTATATATAGGTAAATAACACATAAGAAACAGCTTTTGACGGCTGCCCTCAATATGAGAGCGAGGCGGCGGCGTCCTAATTGGCAAATTATTCTAAAATTAACGGTTGGTTACGAAGCTTATTTGTGAGTGATATCCTATCCCACTTCTGATTTTAGCAACCAGAAGTTATAATCAAATAAAAAAAACTATTCGAAATAAGCTACGAAGTGATTTAACCAAAAATAACTTCATTAAAGAACAAATCACGGTATTCTCGAAATCACACTATATCTACCATAAAATTTACTTGTACAATCAAAACAACACGACTTTGGGTATTTTAAAAACAACCGTTAACCTTAAAATAATTACACAAAAATTACCGAATAAAAGTAACCCAAAACGTACTCACAGTATGCGGCCTCAACACCAACCACTTTTCTTGTCAACGTCCGAGCAACACCAGAGCCCGTGGAACACTGAGGCCTTTCTTTTAAAGAAGGCGGGTGGGGATCGAAAGCACCCACTATGATTTCTGCTTAAATTTATTTATTTATTTAGTTATTAAGCTTACATCACACAGTACAAAATCTTACATCTAAAATGTGTGACCATTAATGTAAACATACGTTTCACAAAAAAAATTAAAGAGAAATTTAAAATTAAAAATTAAAAAAAAAGACAGTTAAAATACTTATATATAGGTAAATAACACATAAGAAATAGCTTTTGACGGCTGCCCTCAATATGAGAGCGAGGCGGCGGCGTCCTAATTGGCAAATTATTCTAAAATTAACGGTTGGTTACGAAGCTTATTTGTGAGCGATATCCTATCCCACTTCTGATTTTAGCAACCAGAAGTTATAATCAAATAAAAAAAACTATTCGAAATGAGCTACGAAGTGATTTAACCAAAAATAACTTCATTAAAGAACAAATCACGGTATTCTCGAAATCACACTATATCTACCATAAAATTTACTTGTACAATCAAAACAACACGACTTTGGGTATTTTAAAAACAACCGTTAACCTTAAAATAATTACACAAAAATTTCCGAATAAAAGTAACACAAAACGTACTCACAGTATGCGGCCTCGACACCAACCACTTTTCTTGTCAACGTCCGAGCAACACCAGAGCCCTCGGCAATATGGGGCCTATCTTTTATATAAGGCGGGTGGGGATTGAAACCCCCCTCTATGATTTCTGCTTATTTTTTTTTTATTTTTTTCGTTATTAAGCTTACAACATCACACACAGTACAAAATCTACTAAATATTTTAAAAAATCTTACATCTAAAATGTGTGACAATTAATGTAAACATACGTTTCACACAAAATTAAAGAGAAATTTTAAATTTAAAAAAAAAGACAATTAAAATCCTTATATATAGGGAAATAACACATAAGAAACAGCTTTTGACGGCTACCCTCAATATGAGAACGAGGCGGCGGCGTCCTAATTGGCAAATTATTCTAAAATTAACGGTTGTTTACGAAGCTTATTTGTGAGCGATATCCTATCCCACTTCTGATTTTAGCAACCAGAAGTTATAATCAAATAAAAAAAACTATTCGAAATAAGCTACGAAGTGATTTAACCAAAAATAACTTCATTAAAGAACAAATCACGGTATTCTCGAAATCACACTATATCTACCATAAAATTTACTTGTACAATCAAAACAACACGACTTTGGGTATTTTAAAAACAACCGTTAACCTTAAAATAATTACACAAAAATTACCGAATAAAAGTAACCCAAAACGTACTCACAGTATGCGGCCTCGACACCAACCACTTTTCTTGTCAACGTCCGAGCAACACCAGAGCCCGTGGAACACTGAGGCCTTTCTTTTAAAGAAGGCGGGTGGGGATCGAAAGCACCCACTATGATTTGTGCTTAAATTTATTTATTTATTTAGTTATTAAGCTTACATCACACAGTACAAAATCTTACATCTAAAATGTGTGACCATTAATATAAACATACGTTTCACAAAAAAATTAAAGAGAAATTTAAAATTAAAAATTAAAAAAAAAAGACAGTTAAAATACTTATATATAGGTAAATAACACATAAGAAACAGCTTTTGACGGCTGCCCTCAATATGAGAGCGAGGCGGCGGCGTCCTAATTGGCAAATTATTCTAAAATTAACGGTTGGTTACGAAGCTTATTTGTGAGTGATATCCTATCCCACTTCTGATTTTAGCAACCAGAAGTTATAATCAAATAAAAAAAACTATTCGAAATAAGCTACGAAGTGATTTAACCAAAAATAACTTCATTAAAGAACAAATCACGGTATTCTCGAAATCACACTATATCTACCATAAAATTTACTTGTACAATCAAAACAACACGACTTTGGGTATTTTAAAAACAACCGTTAACCTTAAAATAATTACACAAAAATTACCGAATAAAAGTAACCCAAAACGTACTCACAGTATGCGGCCTCAACACCAACCACTTTTCTTGTCAACGTCCGAGCAACACCAGAGCCCGTGGAACACTGAGGCCTTTCTTTTAAAGAAGGCGGGTGGGGATCGAAAGCACCCACTATGATTTCTGCTTAAATTTATTTATTTATTTAGTTATTAAGCTTACATCACACAGTACAGAATCTTACATCTAAAATGTGTGACCATTAATGTAAACATACGTTTCACAAAAAAATTAAAGAGAAATTTAAAATTAAAAATTAAAAAAAAAAGACAGTTAAAATACTTATATATAGGTAAATAACACATAAGAAACAGCTTTTAACGGCTGCCCTCAATATGAGAGCGAGGCGGCGGCGTCCTAATTGGCAAATTATTCTAAAATTAACGGTTGGTTACGAAGCTTATTTGTGAGTGATATCCTATCCCACTTCTGATTTTAGCAACCAGAAGTTATAATCAAATAAAAAAAACTATTCGAAATAAGCTACGAAGTGATTTAACCAAAAATAACTTCATTAAAGAACAAATCACGGTATTCTCGAAATCACACTATATCTACCATAAAATTTACTTGTACAATCAAAACAACACGACTTTGGGTATTTTAAAAACAACCGTTAACCTTAAAATAATTACACAAAAATTACCGAATAAAAGTAACACAAAACGTACTCACAGTATGCGGCCTCGACACCAACCACTTTTCTTGTCAACGTCCGAGCAACACCAGAGCCCTCGGCAATATGGGGCCTATCTTTTATATAAGGCGGGTGGGGATTGAAACCCCCCTCTATGATTTCTGCTTATTATTTTTTTATTTTTTTCGTTATTAAGCTTACAACATCACACACAGTACAAAATCTACTAAATTATTTTACAAAATCTTACATCTAAAATGTGTGACAATTAATGTAAACATACGTTTCACAAAAAATTAAAGAGAAATTTTAAATTTAAAAAAAAAGACAATTAAAATCCTTATATATAGGGAAATAACACATAAGAAACAGCTTTTGACGGCTACCCTCAATATGAGAACGAGGCGGCGGCGTCCTAATTGGCAAATTATTCTAAAATTAACGGTTGTTTACGAAGCTTATTTGTGAGCGATATCCTATCCCACTTCTGATTTTAGCAACCAGAAGTTATAATCAAATAAAAAAAACTATTCGAAATAAGCTACGAAGTGATTTAACCAAAAATAACTTCATTAAAGAACAAATCACGGTATTCTCGAAATCACACTATATCTACCATAAAATTTACTTGTACAATCAAAACAACACGACTTTGGGTATTTTAAAAACAACCGTTAACCTTAAAATAATTACACAAAAATTACCGAATAAAAGTAACACAAAACGTACTCACAGTATGCGGCCTCGACACCAACCACTTTTCTTGTCAACGTCCGAGCAACACCAGAGCCCTCGGCAATATGGGGCCTATCTTTTATATAAGGCGGGTGGGGATTGAAACCCCCCTCTATGATTTCTGCTTATTTTTTTTTTATTTTTTTCGTTATTAAGCTTACAACATCACACACAGTACAAAATCTACTAAATATTTTACAAAATCTTACATCTAAAATGTGTGACAATTAATGTAAACATACGTTTCACAAAAAATTAAAGAGAAATTTTAAATTTTAAAAAAAAGACAATTAAAATCCTTATATATAGGGAAATAACACATTAGAAACAGCTTTTGACGGCTACCCTCAATATGAGAGCGAGGCGGCGGCGTCCTAATTGATCGTTCACGTGGCGACTTATTCTAAAATTAACGGTTGTTTACAAGGCTTATTTGTGAGCGAAATCCTATCCCACTTCTGATTTTAGCAACCAGAAGTGATAATGAAATTTAAAAAAACTATTCGAAATAACACTAAATCTACCTTAAAATTAACTTATACAATCAAAACAACATGACATTGGGTATTTTAAAAACAACCGTTAACCTTAACCCTTATCTTCATTTTGTATAGTATACCATACATCCAACTTTATAAAAATATATGATCCCTATAAAATCATTTTTAACCCTTATCGTGGCAAGATTCTATTTTAGAAGAAAAGCAAAAAAAATTATATAGAAAAACAAGATGTATACTATTCTATACATTGCTACACGTACAGTGATTATCGCATTTTCAGGAATGTATATTATGCTATACATTGGTATATTTAGGGAGAGTTGAAATGTCACTAGTAGTTTTTAATATATACCAAAAGATTATTGTAAATAACATGATTTTAAATAAAAATAACTGTCTTGGTGGAAATAAAATGTTTAATAAAATTAATCTTTCTTGAACAACAAAATAATCGTAATTTAATAATTCAGAGACCCTATTGCTTGCAGTGGTACTCCAAAAAACATTTTCGATTCTTCACATAACAAAGATGAACCTTACATTTTGTTCACATCGTACTTGCCTGGCCAACTTTGCAGTACTTGCACCTCTCATATCCGGTTATTTGCGGCCAATGATCATATTTGTCACACCGGACATCACCGCATGGTTTTTATATTTGCTTTGTCCGGTATTACGTCTAAATTTTTCACTGAAACGTTTCGACCTCGTTTCGGTAGGCCACTGTAGATTTCGTACCTAAAATCTTCTAGACGATCCTGCTTTCTAGTGGTATTTATCATTTTGTTATGTCTGTGACGTAAAGCCAAGCGTTGTTGATGCCTACGAGTATATACAAAAGCTGGGAGAAAATTTTCATATACCACCTGTGCCATCTTATTCCAGTGCGATATAATGCAATCAGCATGTCTGCCAAATCGACACCTCTAATGTGACGATTATAGTCTTTAACAATTTTAGGACATCTTACATCAACACGAGATTTTGCTTCTTTGCCGAATCGTTTTATATTTTCGACAGGGTATGCATCATCATAAGAACCCACCAATGTGACCTGTTTATTATCAACCCACTAAGTATTTAATAATTATTTCTTTTTCAAAGCCTTTTCAGTTAGCAGGTTAGTAGCAGCATCTTTGGAGTCTATTTTGTATTTTGTCTGATTGTTCCTTAACTAAATATACCATAATTTTCCCTCAACATAATTTATAGCAGTCTATTAGCCCAAAGCAAAAGAAACATGCAAAAAACCCATCGTTATAGTAAAGCCAAACCATATTGTATTATAGATATATATTTATATATCAGTTATGTAGTATTTCAGTAATAATAATATGTGTATTTTTTGTGGGAATCGAATCCCAACTTTGTGTGTAGCTTTCTACAACCACTATATCAACGAGGCAGTCAAACATAAGTTCAACTGTCTTTTAAATTGTAATAAAATTGGTTTAATATACATATAAGACAGACATACTTGCAATTTAATTTTTATAGTAAAGTCCATTAAAATATTCATTCCGTGCAGTTAGCAATGTATATTATTCTATACACTATCAACGAAAGGTAAATTACTGTAACTGCGGCATTGTGTAGTATAATATACGTTAGTAAAAAACACGACAAAAACATACTGATTCTCATAGCGACAACAGCATATTAAATATAAAAATGTGTTAAAACAAACATTTAGGCATGTGTATTTTATAAAAAACATGCATATTTAGGAGTACAAACATAAAAATAAAATAAAACTTACTATAGATAAACCTGTGCGGCGCATTTTGACATTTATTTTTCACAATTGATTTAAAATTATGACAGATAAACTACTATTTTTATCTTTGAAGTATAAATAGACGTCTAGAAATGTCATGTGTTTAATAAAACTAAGTTAACCCTTATATTCATTTTGTATAGTATACCATACATCCAACTTTATAAAAATATATGATCACTATAAAATCATTTTTAATTTCCTAATTTTAAATCAATTGTGAAAAATAAACGTCAAAATGCGCCGCACAGGTTTATCTATAGTAAGTTTTATTTTATTTTTATGTTTGTACTCCTAAATATGCATGTTTTTTATAAAATACACATGCCTAAATGTTTGTTTTAACACATTTTTATATATGATATGCTGTTGTCGCTATGAGAATCAGTATGTTTTTGTCGTGTTTTTTACTAACGTATATTATACTATACAATGCCGCAGTTACAGTAATTTACCTTTCGTTGATAGTGTATAGAATAATATACATTGCTAACTGCACGGAATGAATATTTTAATGGACTTTACTATAAAAATTAAATTGCAAGTATGTCTGTCTTATATGTATATTAAACCAATTTTATTACAATTTAAAAGACAGTTGAACTTATGTTTGACTGCCTCGTTGATATAGTGGTTGTAGAAAGCTACACACAAAGTTGGGATTCGATTCCCACAAAAAATACACATATTATTATTACTGAAATACTACATAACTGATATATAAATATATATCTATAATACAATATGGTTTGGCTTTACTATAACGATGGGTTTTTTGCATGTTTCTTTTGCTTTGGGCTAATAGACTGCTATAAATTATGTTGAGGGAAAATTATGGTATATTTAGTTAAGGAACAATCAGACAAAATACAAAATAGACTCAAAGATGCTGCTACTAACCTGCTAACTGAAAAGGCTTTGAAAAAGAAATAATTATTAAATACTTAGTGGGTTGATAATAAACAGGTCACATTGGTGGGTTCTTATGATGATGCATACCCTGTCGAAAATATAAAACGATTCGGCAAAGAAGCAAAATCTCGTGTTGATGTAAGATGTCCTAAAATTGTTAAAGACTATAATCGTCACATTAGAGGTGTCGATTTGGCAGACATGCTGATTGCATTATATCGCACTGGAATAAGATGGCACAGGTGGTATATGAAAATTTTCTCGCAGCTTTTGTATATACTCGTAGGCATCAACAACGCTTGGCTTTACGTCACAGACATAACAAAATGATAAATACCACTAGAAAGCAGGATCGTCTAGAAGATTTTAGGTACGAAATCTACAGTGGCCTACCGAAACGAGGTCGAAACGTTTCAGTGAAAAATTTAGACGTAATACCGGACAAAGCAAATATAAAAACCATGCGATGATGTCCGGTGTGACAAATATGATCATTGGCCGCAAATAACCGGATATGAGAGGTGCAAGTACTGCAAAGTTGGCCAGGCAAGTACGATGTGAACAAAATGTAAGGTTCATCTTTGTTATGTGAAGAATCGAAAATGATTTTTGGAGTACCACTGCAAGCAATAGGGTCTCTGAATTATTAAATTACGATTATTTTGTTGTTCAAGAAAGATTAATTTTATTAAACATTTTATTTCCACCAAGACAGTTATTTTTATTTAAAATCATGTTATTTACAATAATCTTTTGGTATATATTAAAAACTACTAGTGACATTTCAACTCTCCCAAAACATACCAATGTATAGCATAATATACATTCCTGAAAATGCGATAATCACTGTACGTGTAGCAATGTATAGAATAGTATACATCTTGTTTTTCCAAAATTTCATGTCACGTTTTTTTTATTTATTTTTTTGATGATTTTTATGCCCCAAAGAAGCTACCTATATAATTTTGTTTTGCTTTTCTTCTAAAAAAAGAATCTTGCCACGATAAGAGTTAAAACAATTACACAAAAACAACACAGAACAAACTCACAGTATGCGGCCTCGACACCAACCACTTATCTTCTCAACGTCCGAACAAGAACAGAGCACGTAGCACACTGAGCCTCAGTGACTGAGGTCTTTCTTTTATAGAAGGCGGGTGGGGATCGAAACCAACCACTAAGATAATTCTGCTTGATGAATTTGTAATAAACAAGTTTCGTGACATTTCGTGTACTCGTTCCACGACCGAACCCGAATCGACCATAGAGACAAACGGCAGTCATAGAAACGAGTGTCAAAGATTTCTTTAATATTTATTATTAATAAGTTTTAAATGTTTAAAGTGATATGATAATATACTACTTTCAATAATAATAATAATGACTATGGAGTCATTATTATTATCGACCATTGAATAGTCGTTAATTTATAGATCTAGCAACATTGACAAATTAAAAAAACCATTCGTATTAACGGCCTCGAACCAATTCGACTTTGACATTATTAATTGACAATGACAGCTGACACTAACACAATGTCTTCAATATTAATTATAAAGACTACAGACTATCAAATAGTCGTTAATTTGCAGATCCATTAATATTGGTAAATAAAATAAACCATATAACCGTTTTCAACTAATTTGACCCCGATATTACCAAATGATGATGAATGACAATTCCTTAAACATAAATAATAAATGCTATGAATTTCCCACAGACTATCAATCCTTTATATTGTTTATTATTATCTTAAATATACTTATTTAGTTGAATTAAATATCAATCTTTATATTTTTGTAACAATATAATCATTATATAATATGAATTTGCGCCCATATATATACTTACGAACAAATTGCATTAAACCGGGAAACCAAAAGTGTTTTAAAATTAGGTCACAAGTCATGTCAACCCCGATATGTTCATGCTCGTCATGGAATACCCTCAGTAAGCTAGGCCTGAGGTACATAACAAAGCAAACGCGGCTCTTCACCAACGGGTGAATAACGATAATAGAGCACATCGTTTTGACATACATATCGTCTGGGATCTAAATTACCTTCTCCGAGCTTACGTATGAGATCGGCGGTCTCGGAGTCGGCTGATTGAGCCATCTGCGCACAGTTCAAGGGCCGGGCCGCTCTAGTGGATTCCTACTCAAGTAATCCGCATGACCCATCATGGTACATTTACGATATTGAATTTCAAAATTAATGTCCTGCAGGTAAATCCACCAGCGTGCAACTCGTGGAAGAAAATGCTTCTTACATTCAATGGCCTTCAAGGCATTGCAATCGGTGATTATCTTAAAACTTATACCAACCAGATAATGCCGGAAATTTTGCTGATCCTTGACGACCGCCAACGTTTCTAATTCATAATATGAATGGTACTTGCTGGGCTCCGCGCCCTGGGTGACCCTACTAAAATATGTTAGTACTCGTTTATTACCATCCGTGTGGGCCTGCAGAGCACGGCACCATATCCTGCACTGCTAGCGTCAGTATGTGAACTACACAGTGGAAAGGCTCGGGTCAAAAATCGCAAGTATTGGCTCGCTAGTCAATTGCTTCAAGAACTCTCGTCGGACTCGATCTTGTTCGGGTCCCCATTCAAATTTGACGTCTTTCTTAGTGAGACGCGATATACGGTCTTTGTCGCGTAACCTTCAATATAACGCTGGAAGTATCCAGCTAAAACTAAAAATATGTAGATATATATTGCTTTGAACAATTTCCAGGCGTAAAGTGCTACATGTCTCGGCTAGTTTTTTTTACATTGCGTGTTCAATTAAATAGATTCATTACTCGATCAATCGAAGTACATTTTGAAATAAAATATCAACAACACACATTATTCATACAAATGTTAAACAAACAATGCGTGTTTAATTAACTTAGTGTCGTTGATGATTTTCCGCCGAGCTCTAGTTTCGCGTGTTCCTCGCAGGCCACGTCGATGTTATAAAGACTTTTGAACCGCGCCTTCTTCACAGGGATTCTTTACTACGTACTTCGCTCACCCCAGTGAGCTGCTGTCCTGCACTTCAGGCGAATGACGACCCCGCGGCGGCCAAAACCCGAGGTCCCGGGAAAAGCCCTGCTGATTAATTTCCCAAATAAAACTTGTATAAACATGCATCATCGCATCGACGCGTGATTATGGCTTCATAGCGGCGTGTCCTCTACACATTCTGTATTAACGACTTAACGTAATCTTGTAGTAGCTTATCTATAACATATACAACTTGTTTTAAAAAAAATCTCACGTTGAAAGAAAATAATTGAATTATTTGAAAACTTTCGGATGGCAACACAGTCATTGAATTTCTTAGGTTAGTATGGTTTATTGTCTTGATACTTCATGCAATTACTCATTTTTATTTCTATTATTTATTTTTTCCGAATAGTTAACAGGTATAATAGCCTAAGCATTTAGAAATCTTCATAATCAATGTGAGAGACAGTGATAACAGCAATGACTCTGATGAATCTATGCATATTGATTTTTTCGATTCTGATTTTGATTATTCCGAATTTGCCGCGCTTTTTCGTTATCTTCTTTCATTTGCCTGACTCTATCTGTCAAGTATTTATTCAATTACCTTTAATTCAAAACTCAATTGTCATTTGTCACTCATGTGTAGTCTTTCTAGTCTGTGACAATAACATTTTAAAACACTATTTTGTATGGAATATGCATTAAAGTATTTACTAATGATTATTTCTTGCTTTCGTTTAATACCCTACCTCGTATTATATCTCCATCTTTAAATTACAATAATGAACCTTCTTCCAAAAAGCCATAAAGAATTTAGTGATAAAGATTATTGGAATAAGTTTTTCAAAAAACGTGGAAACAAAGCTTTTGAATGGTAGGTTAACTTTAGATTTGCACATCTTACAAGTTAATTCCATGTATGTGACTAAATAAAATATTTTGCAGGTACGGGGAATATTTAGAACTATGTACATACTTACATAAATACATTAAACAGACGGACAAAATATTAATCCCTGGCTGTGGTAATTCTAGTCTTAGTGCTGATCTTTATGATGTTGGATTGAAACAAATAACAAACATAGATGTCTCAGAAGTTGTAATTAGGCAAATGAAGGCTAAAAATGTGGGAAGATCAGAAATGACCTTTACCTGTATGGATGCTATGAAAACAACATTTGAAGATGATGAATTTAATGTGGTACTTGATAAAGGTACATTGGATGCTTTAATGCCAGATGAATCTGAAGACACTATAGAAAACATTGATAATTATTTTAAAGAGATGAAGAGAATATTAAAAACAGGTGGAAGATTTATATGTATATCTCTTCTTCAGAGTCATATTTTAAAGAAACTAGTTGATGTATTTTCTGATAAATCATGGATGTTTAGAGTTGTTAGATGTCATGAAGCTGAGCAGAAAAATATTGAAAATGGTGATGGAACAACATTGCCAGTGTTTGTAGTTATTGCTACTAAGTTCAAACTGATGCCAAACTTGGTTTGTTCTTTTTTTACATTAATCTACCTAAGTTCATATAACTTTTCTTTCTTAGCAAGATCTTTATAGGTTTGAAATTACTGGTAACCATATAGCACTCAAGGTATTACTTACCTATAGAGTGTTTGTTATTGAATGAGTCCAGGAAATTGTATGTTAATATAAAGATTTTTCTACAAAAAAACATAATAGGAAAAACTTTTACTCTAAAAATCTAAAGATATGCTTTATTACAGAATGTGCTATATATACACTCAAAAACACATTTTATGAAGAGATCATTATTTGTTTTGTTCATATTTTCAGCTTTTAGAAGTATGTTTAGCTGGTGAAAAAATGATAAGACTAAAATCGCCAGAAGAGTTACTTAGTTGTGTGAAGTCTGCTCAAGACACTGCATTTATCACAAACAGCTTGGGGAAATCACGCCTCGATGAGGATGATGAGGTAAAGTGGAATTTAATTAAACATGATTATAGATAGCCCATAGATAAATAGTAGTAGCATATATACTGATTTGGTTTCAATCAAATAAAATTAAAAAGGCATACAATTCTAAAAAATAACAATACCTGGCTCACTTCATAACTTACAAGCCTTATATTATAATGGCGCTTCTAAACGGGCCATGTTTTGCTGCAATTGATGGCTGCAACACTGTGGCCGGCAACATTGCAAACAATAGCAGCCACACTATGCAATAATGCAGTAATGTCCCGGCCATATAGCCAAACATGTTTTGTATAGCCACATATGGCTGATGTTGCTCCGATGGGTGGCCGGACGATCGCTGGTCTATCGAATTCAACTGCAATATTGCACTGCCAGTTCTATTGTTGTTTCAGTCACTCTCTTTGTTATGGCACAGTGTATCCTTTTTTACGCGACATGAAGTTTGCTATGAGTGAAGTGTGCCTGTTGCTATATTCTGTGTTTTGCGATCAGCTGCATTTTGACGTTAAATTAAATATTAATTAAAATTTAGGCTACTACGTAAAAATGACTGCTACGTGGTCTAACGAAAAAATTACTGATTTCATTAATGAAGTACATTTATTCCCTGAGTTGTGGGATATAAAAACCGGCATAAACAATGATAGGAATGCTAAAAAAGATGCATGGAATGAAATCGCTGAAAAGTTTGGCATAACAAGCAACGAGGCTTACAAAAAAAAAAAAATTATTTTTGGTCCAATTTCGTTTAAAAGAAAGTCTAATTAATAAAGAATAATTTATTATCAAGGCTTATTTCAAGACTCAAATTGTCTACAGTTTCACGCCTATTTAAGTAAGGTCGAATCCACAATCTCTTCTTTTTCTGTTTCTTTTTTAAAACAATATAAGCTGCTGCGATCAGTGTGATTTCGTCAGCCATTGTTGCCGGTTTGTGTGGCCCGTTTAGGAGTCTGCATCATGGGCCATACTATTGCAGACATATTGCAACACATGGCCCAGCCATAGATTGTTCGGCCATCAGCTGCATTAAAATATTTTTGTAATGGCCGGGAAATTAGTTGCCAACAGTGCAGCCATCAATTGCAGCAAAACATGGCCCGTTTAGAAGCGCCATAATATACAGATAAATGAACATAACTACATAGTCAGTATCAAAATTCTGTCATAAATGGAAATAATGATAGAAGTACTGATCAGTTTTTAATGAGTGATATATCAATTTATAGTACATTAATTAAGGAATAGAAATAGCATAAAATTATTTGAAATGACCTCCCTTATTTTTAATACAGGCCCTTAAGCGCCGCGGCCAGACGTCTATCACAGCACGCACCATATTGATGTCGATTTCAGAGTCGGCTTTCGGCTAATTTTTATGGGGTTTATCATAGACCTTCCTCTAACACCTGCCAAATATTAAGGTCCGGACTAAGGGAAGGCCAATACTAATGTCTTATTAAGTCAATGTTTTGAGGCTAAAACCAGGCTTGAGTGGTCTTGGCTTTGTGTGCAGGTACAAATTCTTGCTGAACTGCCCCTTTTCGCAAAAATGAACCTCAGTTGGCCTGTAATAGGACACTCCCAACCAGACCATTACTTATGGTGGATGATGTCCATGTTGCACCCTCGGAACTTTATTTCCAGCTTCTTCACAACTCCTAGCGTACACTCTGTATGCTAGGGCTAGTTCTTTTCTTGTCCTTAACACTGGAGACTTCAATGTACCTATCAATAGTACGGTACACAAACCTAAGCGTTATGTTAAAAATTTTGAGCAACTTGAAAATGGTACTCAGCGAGTGCCCACAGCGGTGCAACGCAATAACAGCTATTCAGTTTTCTTTCAATGTCCACTCCATCGTGAAAAATTACGAAAAGAGATTGTTTTTTGTTTTAAAACAAAAGTCGAACATTCAAAAATAGAAAGCAATAATTTTTTTATAAAATCATGTTCGAAATTTAAAAATAATGTGCCAGTGACAGAACTTTGGGACCAACTACGTATTTTGTCTATTAAAAACTTTTGAAGGCATAAATATTATGTATTAAAGGCTAGGTTTTGTTAAATCTAATTGAATAAATCATTTATGCTATCTATATGCGACTCTTATGATTTAATAGAATATAAAATATGGTAGAAACCAGAGAGGGAACAGAGATAAAGTATATTTATATGTTTAGCCAGTAGGAAAAGCTTAGGTAACTTATGTATATTAATTATTTCTTTGAAAAAGCATGGCAACTAACCACAATTGAAGATGTAGGTTTTTCATTTTGACAGGTGTCCCTTGACCTTATGATGCCTGGGGAAGATACTCCCCGCTACACTCTGTATGTTGTAGATAAGAAAAAATCGCAAGCTGTTAACAAATACGCTGTATTTATTGTGCCGCAGGGAAGGTAAAATATTTGATATTTTAAATATTTTTTTTGAAGTTAAGAAATGCAAATTTATTGTGGTATAACAGACCAGATATTGTTTGTAAAATCTGCATATCATGTTTATAATATCTTAATTATTATTGAACTTATCGTAATTGGTTAACCCAATTTATAATGAAAGCAATAACTTATTTCAGTGAATATTACATTATCATAATTAATTTGTCTTACATTTTGTATCATCTATAATTAGAATATGAATATAGCTGTTTATTAACGTCCAGAAGGATCTTCATAATATTTACTAACACGCTTCTTTGGATACGTGCCCGTTATTCGGTGTTGAAAAGAACAAAAAGATATAGAGTGTATAACTTAAATAAAAAAATCATATTTTTTAAGGCTATTTCATGTTGAATATTATCTTAATATTATAATACCATACTCGCAAATACATACTAAGAACTACAATGTTTAAAGTTCCAGATAAATTCGAATTTATTATTAATAATCTTTATAAGCCTTGACACACAATTCCGGCAAAAGTTTAGGTATAAGACAAGTCGGTTTGAATCCCAGGCACCACCACGGTATAAACATGTCCATCGTGATTACATTGCGTGTGGCTCAACCAATTCTAAAAACTTTTCATATAGAAAACAGATATGTATCTGACATATATATGATAACTTTTATATTAAATTAGTTTTAACATTAGCGACTCCACTGTTTCTGTAGTATGCGTGCCACGCCTTAATTTTGGGCCAATCTTAGTCGCTGCGGAGGTGTATTCCATCAGGCATCATTATATTGTACACTGCAACAAACACAACATTTGGTGTATAAGATTTGGAAAGTGCACTGTTTTGTGAGGAATATTTTAGTGTTTTTTTGATATTTTGATAATTTTATATAGATACTACTTTAAATGAGGTAAGGTTTCCGAATATTCGAAAAAAACAGTTCTTCTAATTTTTCATTAATTAAAATGATTAAAGTTGTTTTTGATTTTTACGATTACTACACATTTAAAGAAAACTTAGTCAGAATTTAAAATATTATTATGTTTGCGTTAAATATGTTATCAAATTCAGAAAATCCATAGTTTTACTTAGTATCCGTTTGAGAAATATTTATCAATTACTAGCTGGCCTGGCGAACATCGTACCGCCTAACAGTCGATTCTTTATTTTTTTTTAAATACTTATTCTGCTATTCGGGACACCGGTCTAGCTAGTAAGATAAAAAAAAGAAAGTTGATAAGACAACAAATAAATTATGTCAAAAAATAAAAATTTACCTTCCCGGAACCCTACCACTAACATTTGAACTTTATGTTATGGTATTAAAGTTCAAATTGATTTTTAAGTATTGTTACGAATATTTTGTATGGGAATATAGACAAGTGTTGTTTTTAGACTTTTTCACTCAATTAAACTCTTTAATTTTTCTCTCCGTAAGAACCATCCTCGTACTTCAAGGAATATTATTAAAAAAATTCAGACAAATCGGTCAAGCCGTTTTCATGTTATGTCGTGACAACGGAAAACGGGTTTCATTTTTATATATATAGATTCAGTTTCATTTGTCATTAAGTAGTCGTGTGGCTATATGAATTCTAGAATTTGACAAGCTATAGATTTTGTTGACATGGAATAACTAAAACTGTTTTATCATATTTTTGAATCGTTCTTTATTATTACATTGGGCAATCCTACGCACTCTGCGCGTTAAATTTAGACCAAAACATATACAGTTCGCTAATAAAGTTGTTTACCTGTTCTATATCAATGTTTTTGCCAATATGGTGTTAAGCGCAAAATTTCGATGTTTATGCAAATATATAAAAATAAATCAGTGGCGCTACAACCTTTAGGTCTTGGTCTCAGATTTCTGAATCTGTTTCGTGATCATTTTTAAATCTAATAGGCAAGCTGATCAGCCTCCAGTGCCTGACACACGCCGTCGACTTTTTGGGTCTAAGATATGTCGGTTTCCTGACAATGTTTTCCTTCACCGTTCGAGCAAATGTTAATTGCGCACATAGAAAGAAAGTCCATTGGTGCACAGCCGGCGATCGAACCTACGACCTCAGGTATGAGAGTCGCACGCTGAAGCCACTCGGTTCTTTTGTATTTTTGTCACTTCTTTGTCATTTATGTAAACATCATAATTATTTTGTGCACGCCAACCGCACTTATAATCCTGACACAAGTTTGGTTCTAGTTTGTGTAACTTCTTATTTTTATGTGTATAAATTTATTTATTCATAAAAATACATACAGCCAATGCAACAATAGAAATAGAAATTAAAATATAAAGATAGATGTAATTTTAAATAGACAGGAAGGACTGTTTAAAGTCATAGGTGTCAATTTTAAGACAAAATTCTCTTACATTATTTCGCGATATCAGATCAGAACAAATACACAGGAAATTAATAAATCATTTCCAAGCAATCCATTGGAATAATGTACCGTTTTTTACGTTTATTAAAATAAAAGTTATTCACCAATATTTAAGGTGAGAGCAAATAAAATCAATCAAAATACGTTTATTCAGTTTAGATGCGTCTTAGAGCATGCTTATGAATGTCAAAAACGTTTACAAAATTCGCGAAAGAGCAAGACTACGCCATCCGTTCGCAAAACTACCAGGAGGCCTTGTTCTGAGTAGATCAGGCAAGAATCTCAGCAAGTTTTACCCTCCACATCACAATTATTCAAAGGAAAATCTCATAAACAACGTCATTCAAGTCCAAAAATATTTAAGAAACCACCTTTTAATTCCAGAGAGTCGGAGTGGTTGTTCGGTACACCAACAGGACGCAGGCAATTGCAGGATTCGGCGCGTTTTAGTAGACTCGTCGTAGCTGTGTTGAGAAGAGGACACCATTTTGAAAGTCTCGACGCTGTGAAAGAGGAATTAGCTCAGTCCGCGAAGATGCTCACACCAAACGGACTTAGTGGTCAGGTAGGAAGAGTTTAATAATGTGCAAGTCATCCTCTGTTTTATGTTTGAAGCGGTTTTACATTTTTTGAGTAGTTTTTTTTTTCTAATAGGCAATTTGGTGATCAGCCTTTTGTGCCTAACACAAGCCGTCGACTGTTTTCGCGTCGGGCACATAAAAGTCCATTGGTGCACAGCTAGGGTAGGAACCTACGGTCTCAGAGATGAGCTGACGGCGAGGCGAATTACGAAATTCCACCCGTATCACCTCGACGTCCGTCTTACCACAACTGAGCGTTTTTAAGACAGTTTTTTATTTATTTCCTAACCATTTCAACTTAGGGTCCTTTAAGAAAAGACCGCACCAATTCTTAAAAGACCGGCACCGCACTCGCGAGCTCTTTGGCATTGAGAATGAGATGCACTTAAGATCAGGCGAGCTAACAGTCCGTTTGTCCCGTTAGATTCAATAAAATTAAATGTAACCATAATTGTAGAAAAGGTTACAAATATTCTGGCCTTCATACTTTTTTTTAAATAATATATTAAGTTCGTATTTGGCGTTTCAGATTCCGTTTCTCTCGTTAGGTAGTGACGTCGGTCGTCGTGTGAAAGTGTATGAAGGCAGTTCGAAGGTGTCGGGAGAGTTTGTGGTGGAGGAAGTGGATGTGGGCGAAGACACCTTCAAAAGACTTATATTTTTGGATAACCAATTTCTTGTGCAGTCAGAGGCGAAGCTTAAAACAGGTACAATTACTATAGCAACACAATGACATTTCTATTCATTCATAACGCCCGTCTTCAACTGCGCGCGGAACGGACCCATTACGAACTCCGCTATTTCTGCATGAAGTTTGACATATTTGACAGCGCTCTAGACGAGATTCTGACTTCAGGTAAATTAGAAATGACCTAATAGTCTAGTCGACAAGTTGAAAATGGTACAAAATAGAGATACTGCTCTTAAAATTATGTGCGATAGCTCATTGGATCCGGAATGACGTCTAGAAAAATGTGCCAAAAGCGTGTATTAGCACATAAAAAATTGCAAAGTTATAAACAATTAAAGATGAAAAAAAAATGGACGAAATGCCATTTTTTTTACCAATATTTAACAAACTATTAATATTTAAGAAATTTCAAAAAAAGATTATGAAAGAGGAGGAAATTTCCAATAAAAAACTCACAGCTCCCGGAACACTATCTCCATTATTTATAATTTTAATTTAACGCTGAAAATAGGTCTGCGCGTGACATTTTTAGGATTCGCGCGTGGCGTCAAAAGCTACTACGGCACATTAATTAATTTATTTAAGGTATTGAATTTTTTTTTTATTTGAATAAATTATGGTGTGTTCTGAACACTATAATTAATTTATTCCCGCTTCGTAAAGCCTTTCTTACATTCATACTTAACAAGATCGTGCCATAAAAGTTAATAAAATTTTTATACTTTGTTTATTAGAAATTTCCTCCTCTTTCAGAATCTTTTTTTGAAATTTCTTAAATATTAATAGTTTGTTAAATATTGGCAAAAAACGAAATGCCATTTTTTTTTTCATCTTTAATTGTTTATAACTTTTGCAATTTTTTATGTGCTAATACACGCTTTTGGCACATTTTTCTAGACGTCATTCCGGATCCAATGAGCTATCGCACATAATTTTAAGAGCAGTATCTCTATTTTGTACCATTTTCAACTTGTCGACTAGACTATAAGTGTTAGAATCTGCCACTACGAACTCCTCTTGTAACAGTTTCTCAGTAAGATCTGCCGAAGCTATCGCACCAGTGCCTTTAAATTATTGTTTATTATGGATCAAAATTCTCGTAACCATCATTCATTAAATAATAAAATTTTATTAAATAACAAATTTGTCATACCAATAAACCATTTTGAACATATTGAATTCATAGTTTGCATTAGAATCTGAGATTCGAAAGTATTCTCTCAGACAGAAAATATATTACTTGTTCACACACATGCTTTTTTGCAGATATTTTCAATTTTCATTTGAACTAGGAAATTTGAGTTTATTTAAAAGAGAATAAAGACTTACCTAATAGTTAGCTGTAGTTAAATTGATTAATTGTCAAGTGATATTAGTGGCACCTTCCATGCTTAATGTTATATTTTTACTTTGGCACGATTCAAATTTAAACAAAGCGTTAACGGATATAATCCCGTCATAAATTTATAATATTTACATTTACTTTTGGCTTTGCATTAATCATGGTTAGATAATATTTTATTAAGATTTACATACATTTAAAGAAAATTTTTTTTAACCGGATTAAAGTTATGTATTATTATATATATATAATATGCCAAAACTCTCCATCTTTTAGTTGATACCAACTCCGGGGAAATAAATATAGATAATGCAAGTTTCTCTACAGCTGTGATACTTTTTGACATCCAACACCTTTTGTCTTCAGTCACCGTGACAGTCATGCACGCTGTAAAGTAAGCGAAACGTCGGATAAATTTAAAATTATGTTAAATAGTTGTAAATTTATAATACATAACTTTAATCCGGTTAAAAAGTTTTTTCTTTAAAGGTATAAAGGTTATGTCAATCAAAAACAATACTATCAACACTACTTCTTAATTATGTTTCTTTAAAATTATTATACCTTTTATAAGTTTAAATTAATTTGATAAATGAATATTTATTATTTCAATATATTTGTCCTGTTTTAATTTTGTTTTTCAGTTAAAAAGAAGAACAAAACAAAGCAAGTGATTGATTTTGGCCATATATCACGATACCATTCCTTTATGTGTGCATGTTTGCACCTGACCCCGGCAACAGATATAGCCATAATAGGTCTAGGTGGAGGCGGTCTATGTATGTTTCTCAAAAAATGCTACCCAAAAATGAAAATCACTGCAGTGGACTTGGACCCAGCTATGTTAGAAGTGGCCAAAAATCAGTTTGAGTTGGAAGTAGATGAGCGATTGAGTGTCCAAATTCAAGATGGTTTGGATTTCTTGAAGGAAGAGGCTGAGATATGTAAGTTAATTTATAAAACATTTTTACATAGTGTATTACAAATATCGCATGAGTCATCTTTGTCTATACTGCTTATTGTAGAAATGCTTGAAAAAATTAGAAATAATTTTGCATCCTTCTCTCAAGCGAAGCGTTCAAGTATTACGTAACGAATTTTGGGAGGGGGGGGGAGGTCCTTTTGTAAACCGTTACGACGCGGGGCGGGGATTGAATTACGCGTTATTATTAAAAATACGACTTTCCAGTACTTTACACCACATAATGGTAACTTTTAGGTAGAAAGAGTCACTAGGTGGTCACGAAACGTTTTATTATTGTGTACAGAAAAACGTTACGGCGCGTTACGGGAGGGGACAATAATCTCCAAAATTGCGTGACGTAATAACTGCTTGAACGCTCCCTAAGCTACTTATGGCAACATGAAACTAAATAGTGAATACTGTGTACAATAAATATATCATGGTTTGAGAAGTTTAATTCATACATTTAATTTCTTTATTTATTTAGTTAAAAAGAATTACTATTAATAAACAAAAAAACTAGTATTATATCATCATACCCATTATATACATTAAATAAGTAATAATTATTGGATTAAAATAACTATAAAACTGGTATATAATAGTCCATTGGATGTAATCTTTTTAATTAAAGATTTTTCAATTCCAGGCCGCCAGTATAGCTGCGTGATGTTTGATGTAGACAGCAAGGATCGAACTCTGGGCCTCTCATGTCCACCGCAACAGTTTCTGCAGGACGAAGCACTGAGTCACGTCGAGAGGATACTTACGAATGACGGTATAACTTTATTTTAAGATGTTTGTAGAAAATATAATTTTTGTTTTACGTCAATAGTTGGCGGTATCGATAAATCTTAATATATAATTACGTGTCACGTTGTTTGTCCGCTATGGACTCCTAAACTACCGAACCGATATCAATCAAATTTGCACACCGTGTGTAGTTTGATCTAATTTAAAAGATAGGATAGCTTACATCTCAATTTATACCCGCAATATTAGTTTATTATTTGATAGTCACAATTCTAACAGATGGCGCTGTGTTGAAAGTACCAACGTTTCACATAAGCTACAATTTAATGGCATCACCACCAAAAAAGCATGGTGGTCCCCATGACTAGTGTTCTCCTACCGTTTCCCTTGAATAGTTTGCTACTATGTAATATAACAAAAACCTTAGCCACAGCAACGCTTGGCCGGTCTGCTAGTAGCACATATTTTTTTAAAAACTAATATGTCAGCTTTATGATTATATGTATTTAGTATTTACGAGTTTCATACATGGTTAATAATTATACAATATTTTAAATATATTTTCTAGGTCACTTTATCCTCAACTTAGTGTGTCGAGATAAAAGTCTTCAGGAGAAAACAATTGAAACGCTAAAGAGACATTTTAAGCACATAGTGTCGGTTAAACTGTATGAAGAAGTTAATGAAATAATTTTTGCTACAAATAGCAATATGCCTTATAATATTGAAGTTTTAGAAGAAGCTGCTAAAAACTTAAACGCAACTGCGAGGAAGCATAATTTAGTCAAAATAAAATGTGTTGATTTAAAAGACTTTTTGCAAGCTGTTACTATTGAATCATAGATGTATATATATATTTTAATAAAGTTATTAAGTTATATAGTTTGTTTTGAAGTTAGACTTCTTTAAGCGCGTTATGAAAAATTGATGAGACTCGACTCGTTTCTTGGCAATTTTTTTCGACATAAATTAACTTTTATTAACCATTTGAGAAATATGAGTTAAAACCTTATGTAAAATAGTTATGATTTAATGATTATTTATCTACTAATACCTAATATAGGTAAAGCTAAGGTTTTAACTTTAAAATATCTACTTTCTATTCAAATATATGTTATGTTGAGTCTAAATGAAACAACAAAAATAAAATAAAACGCATTTAATGCCATTTCTTTGTATTCGCTCACTCGACTAGTGTCCATGATCAATTTACTTTATTGTCCCAAGCGGCATTACAAAACAATTCAACAACTATCATTAGGCTCCCTAATTTATCACAATTGGCACCTACACAGCTCTAACATTCATACAAATAATATACAATAATTTAACAATAATTACATCCACATTGAAATAAATTACAATAGCCAAATAGCATAGAAACATGATTATATAAGTCCTAAAACACTTTTTTAAGGATATTTTTTAAACTTTTCTTCTTTTTACCGTTTTCACTATACTGTGGTCCGTTTTGTGAAATATCTGTGGATTCTGACCACAGACTACCAGTAGGCGACTCAGAAGCAGCCTTTTTACCTATTTTCCCGTTAAAAATAGGCTCAATAGTCCTCATAATGGGACTAGGAGTACTTCGGAGACTTTGTCTGTTTAAAGTTCTTAGGAAAGCGGGAGACGAGAGTCGCCTCGTTTTCAGAGTCTTATTCTTCAAGTTGTTGAAGAAAGACCCGTTGGTTTTTGGTAACTCTTTTTTATTTACATCAATAAAATCTACTGGTTCTGGTATGGGCGCGAAATATTCGTTTGCGTCTAACGCTATTGGATTCTCGTCTAGCTTTCTGATTTCATCTTGATTTGTGTTAATGTTTGTATTTAATTCTATGTGTTGTTGATACACTGATGGTTTTCGTCGCCTGTTCTTCTTGGCTACTTGCCATTCACCATGGTTATGTTCTATTTCTACATCTTCGGTAGACTGTCTTGCAATTTGGAATGCCTCCTCACTTGGCCGCCTTTTCTTCGCAGCAGGAGTTGCATGTCCACTCACACCTTCCACAGATCGTCTTCTTAATTTCTCCTGTCTTTTCTTTATCTTTTTCGGTACATGCAATATGACTGGTTCTGGCTTTTGTTTTTGTAACAGATAATAAATGATTCCTATAACTATTAAAACTTGGAAAACTATAAATTTAAAGAACGTTACGTTTCCGAACCAGCTATCTCGATCTTCCATAAGTAGTTCCATATTAATGGCCATTTTAGCGAGTTGCTCTTGCAAGTTGCTCATTTGCTCTATGTACTTTTGTTCCCGTTCGTTGCTTTTCTTTCTTTCTTCTGTCATCTGTACCAATGTTTTCTCGAAAGATTTCTGCATTTCTTCAACCTGTTTCTTATATCGCCTGCTCAACTCTTCTAGATACTGCCCAGAGAGAGACATGTTACGCTCGAGCGTCTGAAATTAGAAAAATATTTCAGTATAATATTATGTCATATATATATTATACACTAGATATGTATATGGTTTCACTGTTTGGCTTCGATTGAATATATTGTCAAAGTATAATGCATTTAATACGCTGGGATGTAAAATGACAGTTGAGTACGTAACTTTGCAATTCCACTGATTTAGGTTTTTATGAATTAGGGATGTAATAATAATCTGTAGCCGTATCAAATATTTCTGTCGAGGACTTCTCTGGTTGAGGCAAAACCGAGTATCGAGTAGGCAATGTTTGTACTCGGCACAGCTTTAAATCTGATTTGTATAACTCATACTCTTAAATTAAATTTTAATTTAATTAAAATTATTATATTAAAGACTAATAATAAATACCTACCTTAACCCTATTTGACAGCCGCAGAAACACAGATTCCTTCTGTATCGTCGATTGTGCTTGGTTCTGATTAACAGTATTCTGACTGCCTGGTTGCGGGTCTACAGCCATCTGATCAAAATCGGATATAAAGCTGTCACCATCAATAGAAACTACGGGTTCACTTATATCCTCAGCATTATTTGACGAATCTTTGGTTTTTTCTATCAATATTTCCGGTTTACTGTATTTCGTATCTGTTTTCAATATATCCTGTTTCTCTGCTTCTGCAGTTTCAACTTTGCTATCGGGTAATATGTCTTCTTGGGAAACTAGCACTACCGTGTCTTCAACTACCACATTAGATTCATCTTTATTATCTTCTTTTATATCTATAGGAGTACTATCATTCTTTTCTTCAGGTACTGTAGGTTTCTCTTCTAATGTCAATGTTTTTTCATCATCTCTGTCACTGTCTGTGTTTACTGCAATTAATTTGACATCTTGTTCGCTGTTGGTTTCACTATGATTTTGAGGCGATTCGTCGACGGTTATATTTGTGGTAACATTTAATTCAGACTCAAAACTCGTATTCAGAACGACCTTCTTTTCTTTAATAGCGAGAATGTTACACAACGCGGCCAAATATTTTGGCGGAAATAAAGCGTTCATGTATGCTACACGCTCCTCACTAAATTCTATAGTCTTTGTACTTTTAAAATCTAAACCGAACTTCTGACATATGCCGGTACACTTTAAAGTATCTCTAAGGAATACAGTTCGCACTAAATTTGTTAATTTGTCCGAGCTACAACTAAGAAGTTCATACACATCACTGTAAAGAATGTCACTACAGTTATCACACACTATAATATGGCTTGGAGAGCAACACCGTTTGTACACTTTGTCTGATAATGTATCGTTTTGTTCACTGGACACATTTTTAGGAACTTCCGTTTTGAATGCTTGAGCAGCTTTCTTAACGATCGACATTACTGCATCTCTTGCAGAGCCGAATAAATTTTTGGATGGCTCCGTTTCAGTTGCAGGTATATCTGGAACATCAATTATTTCATCGTCTTCATCTTCATCAATAAGTGCTGAATGTTGAGAGCTTTCTTTTTCAAGTACCTCAAATTCAGAAGTACCATAAACCTTGAACGAAGATATTGGACAGTAATGTTCAGATCCGTGGTGAGACAGCATTTCAACTTTAATAAACTTGCCAAATAGATGTGGATACAGGTCAAAACTTTGAACGTCTCTCATGTCTTGAGCGGTAAACTGTCCGACACTTGCCCATTCCCTTGTCGGGAAACGATCGCTGAAATACACAGCGATGTCTTTGGGAGTTGAGGAAAATAATTCAAAATTTGCTATTTCTATTTTTTGAGCTTGAACAGCCTCGCAAAGCTCTACTACGAACCATATGCGGCTGTTACACGTATTGAGCATATACTCATCTCTGTTTGGAGATAATATTGAACTCGCCGATCCCGCTTCCGGATTTACCGCGATAATTTTGGCGCCACACGCCGGTGATGCGTAATTTTTTGACCGCAACTTAGTGCTCTTACTGCTAAAATTAGTATTGCTATGACTAGGTTGACTGGAGTGGTTTAGTACTGTATCTTTTTTTTCCGCTTCTGCCAATTGCTTTTGTGCCCACTCTGAAAACGATGGAATATCTTCCTGCGGTGTTTCCGGGTTGATTGGAATGTCTTCTGCTGATTCAGTTTCTAATTGAGATTCGGCGGTAGTCTCCGCTTCGGGGATAGCAGTGGTACTCTGAATACTTTCATCTGTCTGTCTCGTTTCATGCATTGATTTAGCTTTTACAATGAGTCGAGGTTCCGTTGATTCTTTTTCCACTGTTTCCGATGTTTTCTCACCTTCAACCGTTTCGTTGTCCACAATGGCGAACCTTTGGGTCTGATTGTGCTGTTCAGAATCATTGGTAAATAAAAGCTCATCTGCAGTTTTTAAATCCAGTTTTGTGTTATCTGTCAGAGAGATCAGTATTGGAGGCTGTCCCGTGTCAGGTAACCTGCAATAAAAGAAAAAAGACATGTTAAAATAGTTAAATACATTATTGTTTGTCTCTATAGTAAAGTCTCAGGAATTGGACAGTCTTATAATTTCCAAATGTGAATGCTATTGTTACTATCAATTGAGGCAATCAGTGCGGGAATAGTTAAGTCAATGTGAGTCGGAGTGTTGAATTCCCGCATAAATCGTTATGAAATACAATTGAAATTGACAAACACAATGGACACAACATATTAATCTTCGAAAAGTCTAAATATTTTCACACAATTTAACAATAATTTAGACAAGTTTTAAATCAAATGAACTTTATAGCAATTCACAAAATAAAAACAAAATATGTGTGAAGTATATATTAAATATGTATGTAATGAGAAGAAAATTGTGAATTGTTAAGAATACCTTATCAAGGTTCTTATTACATACCTTTGTGTTTGATAATAATTAATTACATTTTATGGTTGATGAATGATAAGATTAATAAGGCCTGTATTATATGATAACATTCTTTACATGTTTTTCAGTCACCAACAAAATTATTTATAGTATGGTAACTTTTACATTAACTACGAAACTGTATAAGATATCTATAAAAGATATATAATTATAAACCATTACATTACATTACATTATATACATTTAGAGTCGTAATATACAGGTCTAAAAGCATAAAGTTAAAAGTTAAAACTCGTAAAGCCTCCTAAATGACTTCTTATATTAACATTTACATATAGTTAAATAAAAACAACATTTATATAAATAACACCAAACTTTAAAGATAACGAACGAAACTGATACACGCGAAAACCGTAAGATGCGAGGATGGTTAAGGCCCGATGTCCTACTCTTAAAGAAAACCAAATTATTTTGGGTTCGTAGCAAGGTCTGTTTCGGGCACATTCATGAGTTTAATTCCCTCCTGTTATTTGTTTATTATTTCCTTTAAACGGTATGTACTATATCACATACATAATTTAAAGAAAAGTTGTCATTAAGACATAAATGTGTCTGCCCAATTCCGCGTTTAGGTTATGACAATTATACACCGTCAAAACTTTCTTACGTGTAAAATATCTTGGTGAGTCCTTGGTGGCCACCGTACGACAGCAGTTGACAGAGGAGCAGAGCCGCAAGCAGCGCCCGCGGCGGCGACATTGCGCCCGCGCCGGCGCCGCATTGGCGTCGCGCACCAATCACACCGAGTAACAACCCCAGCTCTAACACTAACCGCACTATGTTCCACAAATAACCAGACACCGCATCCGCGCTGCCAAACGGCAAATAATAAAAAACACACAGTTTTCAGTCTAACAATACCTTCACGTACTCTCTAAGTCTCTGCTTAGGATTTATATTTACGTGTTACAGTTACCAAATGTATGTTTATACCGTTGGCGAAAAAACTAAAAGGAACATTAAGCTATCAGTAAGTGGTTACATCTTATTATGTTAATTGTATAACTAAGATATTAAAATTAACATGATTAAATCATAACAGTCTGTACTTTTTAACCCCTCAAAATGAAACTATTGATTGGTCAATCAGAAAGGCGATAGTTGAAAGATAGGCGTCTCGCACGTGCGATAGTCCGCTGCACTCTGCAATCGACATTTGACTCATCAATGTCGACTTTGTATTTTCGATAATTTATTAACGTAAACACATGTGTGTTTATATAGATTCGTGTCATAATGACTAGACCTATGTAAATCACGAACAGTCATAATTTTATAGTGAATGTAGAGTATAGTTTCGCTTCATACATGCGTTATAAGACAATATTTATTTACTCTCGAAAAATAAATTAAAATGAGCCAATTATTTTAAAGCATTCGCCACGCATTTATTATCAACGATTATAAACGTACAAATCCTTCCTATTTCAGACGAACCTAATACATCTCTTAAAACGACGAAAAAGACAGGACATGGTTATACTTTTGACATCATATGAATTTTATATATAATCTGAATTAAAAAAGAGCATATAATTGGATTGAGAGCTCGAATTGATTGACTAGGAACGTCATGGTAATCGAGAACTAGGTCAGTAGTGTTCGTCATTAATAAACAATTGACTGCATTGAGAATTTATGAATAGTAAGACCTGACGTCACGTCACACGTGATTAAAGATTACTATTATTCTAGATTAATACATGCTCTAAAAACCTTGAAAATAAAAACCAGAATAAACCTATAACTTCCTAAAGCTTTTAAGCTCCATCCAAACTGGTATTTTTAACATACACCCCAAGTCCAGATAATGTGCGAAATTGCTGTTCGGATAATAGATATATTACATACATACTATATATGTGTGTGTTAAAGAAAACATCTATCTTGCATTGTTATAAACATATCTGATTATTTACCTCGTGATTGTATAAGACAAAACATTTAAACATAAAAAAGTGTATATAATAACTTATTTAGAAAGCTGAGAATAAGAGACAATTCCGTAACGTAACTATCTTAAGTGGTTCACATACAATTATTAAGTGAACGTTTTAACTAATTATAATAATCGTATTGAAAATAATTGAGATATCAATACATAATACCAGTTGAGATAATTAAGGACCAATAAATTTATACTTATTAGTTATTTTTTGATCATATAGTATTTACAGTTAAATTTCTCGAGATGTTCACATTAAAAAATATAATAAAATATAATTTATTTCATATTAATTGTAATCAAAAACCGTTAAATGTTTAGTTAAACATTTCTGCGTAAATACAATCCTTTTGGGTTGCATTGTAGTTTAAGTTAGCCAAAAATCTATTTGGCACAACTTAGACATTCATTGAAACTACTTTGTGAGAGTATGGGGTTGGCTAGAAGCTAGTATACTCTGTATTAGGTTTCAAATCTGTACAAATCAGGTGCTTAATACAGATTTGAAACCTAATAGATATTTTAGTTAGTTTTTAGTTTGGATATCAGAAGTAATGTTTATTGAAGTGACGAGCCGCATAATCCATTTGTTATATATCATTTAAAATAGGTATGACAAACAAAATTTCCCATAATAATTCCATTGATGTATAATTAATTATTCAATAACTTAACATATTTCTTAGTAATGTTAGAAAATCCAACTTCTGTGTGTTAAACACGCAATAAATAATTAGAAACTGAAACAGTAGCACGAGTTGTATTGTCACTTTAATTAATTACTGTTTGGATAGCGATAAATTATCTACTGTAATTATTTCTTACTTAATCAACAGCTAAGTTATTAGCTACCTAAACAAAGTAATACTCAATGTGTTACAATTTTTAATTAGTAATCAATTTATTAACAATATTATACCATAAAACAATTTAAAAATGAAATGAATTTAATACTATACAGAAAGATATATCCATGCTCTTCATAGAGATATTAACCTTAAATGTAATAAAATATATTATTTTCATGAAATATATTTGAGTTAGTTTTAATTCCCAGGAGATGTGGAGGCGCCGCAAAGATTACGGCTGTATACGTTACGATACAATAAGGTATACGTGTTGAAGTCAATATATTCCAGTCTAATTATAGACACGCGACACAATCTATCTTTCCGTTTGACCAATCAAAATCAAACGAAACACATCCAATATGTGGATGAACGAAAGGGAGACCTAGAACTTTCTAATACTTAGCAATTATAGCAGAAATATGTTTCACGTTAATAGATCATACCATCGCAATACCCTTTCTAACGGCAGTCGAACCAAACCCAACATCAATGAACATACCGACGGAGGCCATAAGCGAAAGTTTTAATCATCAACGCATCGAACCAATCAATAAATCAGTATCATCAGCCATTAATCAATGTCACCATTGAGTTACGCGATGAATTATTGACCGGCACATGTGGATTTCCTGTGTCTTCATGTAAATGACCTACCACTCAACCCTCACTGATATTGAATATTACGCAGCCGATCACTTTCTGCAGCATTCAATAGACATTAATAATATTTATAGAGATTATTTTCTTTTTTATTTCAGCTGTGTTTAAATTGCTTCCATTCTTACTTTATCTCTTCAAGTTCAATTGCATAAGGAAGGCTAAGATCAAGAATCTACACTCCCGTATTTCAAAATCCAATACGTTTTTGACATGCGGAAGTAACACTTAGCGATTCTAAATCTGACCCTAACTATGATTTTGTGCAACATAGCTTAAGTTTTAAAATCACGAAATTAAAAATCTGTGAAATCATTGTTTTCTACGAGATTCTTTCGACAGTATTCAAGGCATTACATCTTTATCTTTTTATTCATGATCGCATCCCTGATCATCACATAGATTTACCATTGGTCTAAGATCCCGCTATACAACGACCTTCACCGAGATGCTTATTTAATGAAACTTATTTTATATATAATTTAATATGTCAATAAATATAATCCATATGGGTTGCCTAGCAAATTTCAGTCCAGAGTATGTTTAATTAATTTAAAAAAAAATATTTTTTTAAACATTTCACCGGTATGATTATTAGATAAATTCTATACCAATCGAAAGTATGAAGCCCATAGAATATGCAAACGTTAGGTTGTTTTTAATCAATTAATTATTTATGTGTATATTTTTTATGTGACACTAAAGCATATATACATCTTTAGTATAAAAGAAGGTTATAGTGATACATATATAATACTACCCTGATTAAAAATATTGATTGAAAAAAGTTCAAAAAATTTACTACATGCAAATTATAAAAAATTTTTTTTTTTTTAAATATTAATTAAACATACTCTGGACTGAAATTTGCTAGGCAACCCATATGGATTATATTTATTGACATATGAAATTAAATATAAAATAAGTTTCATTAAATAAGCATCTCGGTGAAGGTCGTTGTATAGCGGGATCTTATACTACATAGATTGAATTTTGACAATCACTTTAATATGGAGAGAGCTTGTAGTTTATTGTTTATCAGAAAGCCAAATCGTAAAATGAGTTCGAAAAGCTGTGTGAGTTCGAAAAGTGAGTTACAGAATCGCAAGGTAGACATCTTACTGTTTAGGGAAGTGAACGCTTAAAAACGTGACCGTTCATACTTTGTTTAATGACAAACTGTAATATACCGTTTGGGTAGGAAACATTAAAGTAATAGCCACGAAATTATTAACTATGGATACAAAGAACGCCCGCAGCTCCGCTTATTCGGCGTAGCACGACCAAACGTGAGGTTGTTATGTAAAAGAATTAACCCAAGAGCCCTATGCAATTAAATGGAATATGTTTGTTTGAACCGGCATTTAGGAAAGGTTAGCATATCTCCAATCGAGCACCGCCTAATGACATTGTATTTAAGATTCTGATCGAGTCAAGGAAAGTTACATGAAAACTAAACACTGTTTTATTGCGAATGGTTTTACAAAGAATTTTAATAAAAGTAAAATTAAACCTAAAGTTAAGTAAAATTGGAAATTAGACTCGATATGTCAAAATATAGTAATTTATTTATTTACACTTCGTTGCAAAAAACAAAGAATGAAACACAATACAAAAAAAATATAAGGGATGCAACGGGCGGCCTTATCGCTAATAAGCGATCTCTTCCAGGCAACCCTAGTTAAAGAGAAAAACTAAAAAAAAAAGAAACATGATGCGTGCGAGAAGTGCAGTACCAAATGTTATATAAAAAAAAATATATATATATACATAGTACCTTAATCTAAAGTAATACAAACAAAAAATATTAACAACAGACTAAAAACTTAAAAGCTAATCTTACAAATACATGGACAGCAAATTGTGATGTAAAAGGAAACATAGGATTTATACAAGTCACGATTGATCAGGATAGGATATAATAATATATATATATATAAAATATAATATATAATAAGTAATGGACATTATAAGACGATATAAACTTGCGCTGTCTACAGAATGTTGAAAATAGTTATTTTAAAACTACAATTAGGAACGCAACTCGTGAGCGGGACGACCTTGCTAATTAGTAGTAATAAAACAAATTGTATATGAAAAACTCGGTCGACCGTTTTGATACTTACATTTTCACGTACTAGTTTCTGACTTACTTTACACTATACCAGTACATTTCTTGAATAGTCTATTCCGTCAATGATATTTATTGATTCTCTTATTTATTTGTACATTTTTATTGCTTTGGAATGTGCATTTTACAAACTCCAAAACTTGTTGTATCACAGATTTTGACGAAGTCTACGTGTACCACCCACAACAAAAAAATAAAAATCCATTATACCTACCCGCAAAGTGGGACACTTAAATGTAATGTAAAATAATTGTATTAGAAATCATGTAAAAGAACAAATAATGCCATTTTTACTCCCATACTTCGGACATGCTTTAAGTGAATTTTCCTATTTGTAATGTCGAAAGTTGTATATTGTGGTCATGTCACACCCGAGAACTGTGAAACGCAAATATTTACAATTGGCTCTCAAGTGATCACACTCCAACAGTATTCATACTCGCCAACTCTTAATCAAAACTGTCTAAGAGGAGAAATTTATTCAACAATAGGAGAGACTGGAGCCCTGTGAGACACTTAAATTGCTTTCCCTAGTGGTGCAATGCACTAAGTAGGCGGACCCGCTCGTGATTCCGCTGACTGGTACAAAATGCTACAAATTACAACATGCAAACAACAAGTAAGGTTGACCGATTCTACGTTATACAAATACGAGAAGGAAGTAGCATAAACATTCACAAATTATGTTTTACTAGAACTTGCGTTAATTTCATTTAGCGATATTAAATACGACCAATCCACATCAAGTAAGAGTAAAATCTATACAAAATTACGTCGATCAATCGATTAGACGTTTATTCGGAGACGTTCGACCACAAACAAGACGAGATTTTTATCTATTAGATGTACATCATGCAACACTGGTGAATGAAAGCTTATGCTATGCTTAGCTTAGCTATGATGATTAGCTTAGACTTAGCCAATATATCAAATATTCCTTTTTTAATTTAATTTTCATGCAATAGTTGCTACAAGTGATATTTATGAAAACCATTTCTTAATAGGTTACTTCGAGATTTATAAACACAAATGAAATGTCCACACACAACATATTTTTCTAACCCACAATCTACGAGTGTCTAACTCGCGATGAAACAAAGTCTTGATAATTGAGCCGAGGTTTAAGAAGCTCACGATGATTACAGCCCTTTGAAATATTAAACTATTCATTTATGAATCAAATGAATATTCATGAATTACATAATTATTATGAATTGTAATGAAATCTTACGCGCCATAGAATATTAAATAGGGTTCTTCGTCAAATAAAGTTGATACGTTAGTTTAAAATGCCAAATCAAAAGAGTGAAAATTTTCTTAAATAGATGTTACCCGTGTGTTGATATTTTAAAAACCTAATTTTTTTTATTCCCATTCCACTGTTCCAAAAGACGCTGTTAAAGTTACTTGGTATTTTGAACTTAGGTACACAAGTAGCGTTTATTAATATTTATTACGTTATTGTTTAGATATTTGACGTCAACATTCGAGTTATGTATAAAATGCCAACGCAATTCACAATAAACACAACCATCGTAGCACAATACAACACATTATATTAAACTTTGTAACGCTGAATATATATATAATGCAATTCACTGTAATAATATCTATTGAAATAATAGGAATCGACTTCAATGAAATAATTATTGACGATTATTAAGTCACAAAAGGCTACATTGTACATACAATAAAAATATTCATGTCAAAGTATTACGAAGGGAAGTAAAAAATTATTGGATTTACGTTCCCTAATTGCCATCATTTGATAAAAGCCAAGAGGCTGATTGCAGATGGTTAAAATTACAAAAAAAATATCAGAGTATCAATATTTTGATGATAGAGTAGTTCTTCTACTCATATTCTCAGTCTGATAGTTCTATTAAATAAAAATGTACATTTCAAGGAATCTAATTATATAACCGTTCAATTTAATATCGCAACCGACTTTATAACTTAACACGATGATGACTCATTGGTCTGACTCATTGACTGCGAATCCATGGGTCCCGGGTTCGATCCCCGGCTGAGACGAACATCGATGTGATGAGCATTTGGTGTTGTGCTTAGGTCTTGGGTGTTTAAATATGTATTTACATAACATATGTCTATCTATCTATAATATGTATGTATATCCGTTGCCTAGTACCCATAACACAAGCTTCACCAGCTTAGCATGGGACTAGGTCAATTGGTGTGAATTGTCAAAAAAAAAAAAAAAACAAATCATTCGAATGGTATTCGTGTAAACTATACTGGACCTGTCAAACTGACATAACACTTAGCGATGTATACGAATACACGAAAACTAGCCAAAGGTTTATGATATGCTGATTACCTTGGCGGACCTAGAAGTCTGGTAACCCTAGATAGGAGCAAATTAGAAATCGTCTCAGTAGGTGGGAGCCGTGGGCGAGGTATAATGAAGTCGCGGTCTGTGACAGCCGCAATATCTTGTATTTACTGTCCATTGTCTCACCGCAGTGTCGTAAGCCGGTGTCGGTTACTTTGAAACCTAAATCCTTATTGATATCACTGCGATTTGTTCAATCATCGGAACATTTCTATGAATCCTTTAGACGCTGTGGAGACAGGCATTCTACATACTGCGACAAGCCGTGACCAATGTATACTAATATTATTGTATATATATATATATATATATATATATATATATATAACTAATATATATATATATATATATATATATTAGATTGTTCCTTTGGTTGAACACGCACATCTCCGGAATACTGGTTCTAATTTAATAAAAAATACAATCAAATATAAGATAGCCTTCTCCTTCGGAAGTCGGTTAGTTCGCGTTTGATTGTCAAATTATATGTAATAGGAGCATTCATGAAAAATTTTGCAAAAAAAAAAAGGGAAAGAATATGTAGGTACTATGTTGAATTGTTGTTTTATGATAGTTTAAGACTATATTAATGCTAAACCTTTACATAAAATATTTGTATTCAAATTTACTTTAGCAAGTAAATATGGTGTGTTCAAGCAGTGCTTCGAATGATATTTCCATAACACATGATAACATCCATCCATTTTCGCACTTATAAAAATCATTTCAAAATTGTTGTTTCTGCTGATAATCCAGCAATAATACACTAGTTTAGTAGATTCAACAAATAAACTTTTATCTAAATACATTTATGAAATAAAAACATTTTTACATTGAAATCCAATATGAATTTAAATACTTAATATTTGTTCTATGTTCTTTAGTTTTATTACTTCACAATAATACGAATATGCGACTATTTATAGTCGCATATATGAATAAACACAGCTATATTTGAATTTATATGCAGGACATTAAATATCTGCAAATATAATTAGAGATAAGAATATCATTTCATTCGATTTATAGACAATTTATTGTTATATTTTGACATCTTAATATGAGGTAAGTTATGATTTCTAAAAACAATCTAGGTTTTTTATACAAAAACGCGTTTGGCAACGTAGTACCTATAATTACCGAAACATAATTAAAATTATTAATACACGAATGGTCTAAACTTTCATATTATATTTCAGTGGAAATTAAAAAAATACTTTATCGATATGCTTATGAACTGAGCTTGTTTAATATACGTTAGCTTAATTGGTCATTGAACTTATTCCAAGCAAATACATTATTAATATCTTGTATATGGGTAGAAAAGAAATTGTTTTAGTGTTGCACAATCGTTACACTTCGTCAGGTTTAGAAAAATGATAAAGTCTTAAAGGAAAAATGGCAATAAATGCATTATTTTTTATAAAAATAGACACTTTTATTGTGAAAGCTTTCGCTGTACACACTATAAAAAAATATAAATCGGAGTAGGTGGACAAAAAGAATATTTAATATAAATTCAGAACTATTAAAAAACCGTTCAAAGATGTCGAAACAGTCGTGAAAATTTTTTTTTTTTACTTATAGTTAGTCTTATTTTAAATTTCTTAAAATACAGTGATGTAGAGAATACCCGTACCAGGTAACTTCCAATAGCAATTGCCATCCCAACTTCATATTAAGAGAGTAGCCCCAATACCGATATCAAAAGAGTAATACAAAATTGCATACAAATCCTAAATCTCTATCAAACAGCTGATTTTAAACAAATTACGAAGGATATAATTGATATTTATCGATAAATTAGCTAATAAAATAAGAAATACTATGTAATACTGCATTGTTCCTTGACAATTACACCGTCGAGATAGTGTTAGTAGCAAAATGTTCTAATTACTTTACAAGGTATGCAGTATTCAAGGCGCATTTACCAAATAAGCATTCCACAGCAAGTTCTATAAATAGACCCAACTAGTACTCAGCCCTGCAGGCTTTCTGATTAGGACAGCATAATTTACTATGGAATTTCATACTGAATTAAATTTACTACAAAATCATTACATTTAGGCATTTGTTCAAATGATTAATTTGGTATACAAATCTTTCGTCTCTTTCTGTCAAATTGTGTAGACGCTGTGATGACGAGAGGGATATAAAAACTTTTCTTAAAACGGTGCTGTATAGAAATACTTCTTTTCTGATGATTATAGATTTCCTTTAAGGCTGGACTAATATAGGTCTCACTCATATAAAGCTTTGCTCGAGGGCGAAACAAAGTACACCACTACTAGTGGAACACACTTATATAGTTCATTTTATCCAATTTCGTAATGTAAATGTCTAGTTTCGGGTATAAAGCTCTTCCTAACGTATAATTTGTGTTTTCGTTTGTATGATAGATAGCTAATAAAGTTTTTAAATATATAAAGTATTTGAATTACAATTCCTTCTATAAATGATTATAAACTTTACATTTTGTATTGTTTATTTTGTAAACAATTAAAAAACGTCAACTTCAACGACCGTAGGATAAAAAGATTTTCAAACAGGTTGTAAAATTAAGCAATGTCTAGACATTTCGAGTCGATAAACACTACATACCTATAGACATTGATTGTGTCGGCTCAATATTTATTCATATTATTATTCTAAAATTAATTTGAAACCAAAAATCCATGAACATATTACAATATTTTTTTTTATACATAGGATCCGAAACAAGTTTGAGTATATCAGGGAATGATCTAATAAATTAGTTTAGGCAAAAAAAGCATTTCTAACTAATAGATTACCATTTTTGCCCTCCTTCGAAGTAACCTTAGTGTATCTATTCTATGGGAGTGAAATTTCATGCAATTTTACCTTCATGTAATATAATAACTTTTACAGACCAAAACAAAATGGTTTGCACGTCAATGTCAAATCAAATTATAATTCAGGTTTAATCGAAACTATTTGTCGGAGTAATATGGAAAAACTAAACATTCTAGAAATCTTTCTTTAACCTTTGCCTTGTATTACTTTAATCATAATGTAATTAAAAAATGCGTTCATTACCCTTTAGCGCTGGCGCTTTGTGCCTAAATTACATTGCAAATGTCATACGTCTTTTAATAGCTCGTAGGAAGTCACTTTTATCTCGCTCCGATTGCGGTTTCAAATAAAACGATCCGCGCCTCACATGTTATATTGTTTGTTTTTTATTCATAGACAAGTAAGTATCGGCCTTCTTTCTGATACATGTCTTTTGGATTTGAGACATGCCTGTTTCCTGGCGATGTATTTCTTTACCGTAAGAGCGAGTGTTAAATGTGCACATAGACAGAAAGTGCATTGGTGCATTGAAAATCCAAACTACGACCTCAGGGATGAGAGCCGCATGCCGAAGCCATTAGGCCAACACTGCTTTAAGGAATTATTACATAGAGATACTATTATATAGATATTTCCTCTTATTCATAAAAAAACTAAATTAGTCATATAGCAGTGATAATTGATTAGTCTTCATAGCCGGGTTAACATTACATAATATAATTACAAAATCAATTACATACATACAATATAAGAAAAACGAGTTCGTTACTTCTTATTCGATATTCGATCGCTTTGCTGTTTGCCCGCTGGGAATTAAAAAAAGACGTAACCGAAAACACAATCCGAGACATTCAGATGGAACTTATTCAACAAAATTGACACCACAAAGACATACATGTACATAATTAAATAAATAAAATTTGTTTACACGTGACGAGAATTTATTAAATTATTAACATAACATCGAAAAGTAAAGTGGCCAGAGACTGTACACGGTGGCTTGTAGTAAGTAGAAATAATTTAATAAATACTTTTTTTTTTTAAGACAATTCACACCAATTGACCTAGTCCCATGCTAAGCTGGTGAAGCTTGTGTTATGGGTACTAGGCAACGGATATACATACATATTATTGATAGATAGACATATAAATACATATTTAAACGCCCAAGACCTAAACACAACACCAAATGCAAATCACATCGATGTTCGTCTCAGCCGGGGATCGAACCCGGGACCCATGGATTCGCACTCAGGGGTACTAACCACTAGACCAATGAGTCGTCGATCGTTGATACTGATCAACAACGACATTATAAATACTTCAATTGATACGCAGGAACAATTCAGATTTAAATTCGTTTCTATTAGGCCTTATTTGATCACATTTATAGGCAACAACGAGGTACTGGTTTATATTACTAGGAATTTATTTGTAACAAGAACCAATTTGAATGTGAAATTTGATAAAGTTCGGTAGTTGACAATTACTGTACTTGATTTTGAGATAGCAGAGAACTTTTGCATTGCAGGTGCTAAACTGATCAGTAAATTCCACGTTATATTGCATTGAGGATTTATTAGAATTATATATATATATATATATTTATAAAATTCTAAATTCAAAAACCATTTAATCATATAGGTAACACATTGTACACTTATGACTTGTCAGTAAAGAAATACATATTAATGCTTCTAATTTTACATTGAGTGCCAGTTCTCAAATCAAGGTCGTAGAACGGAAAAGAAGAACTGGCAATAAACTCTCCGCCACTCTTTTTAATCGCCATGTTTTTTTTTACACAACGTTTGTAAGGAGCTGCAACCATTACACCATGTTCCACATGACATCTTAAGTCTATATACGAACTAATAATTACTAGGTACTATACTATTTTTATATTTCAGGCTCTAGTTTTAACTATTTATGTATTATGGGTTTTCAGGCACCGAGGTTCCTCAGTAGTACTTTGGTGCGTGTAGCTAAATTGTGTATTTATTTAATTATTATGCGAAAATAATTTTTGTTTTGTTAAATGCATGGATAAATTAAATTAGTATAATTAAAAACTAAAGTTATTATATTCCCTTACTTTTGCAATAAGATACGTAACTCCATAAGTAATTCTTTTGTAACTTTCAAAAGAATTCGTCGGCAAATAGTTTCGATTAAACCTAAATTATAACTTGAACGCGGTCATTGACTTGGAAACCATTTTGTTTTTGTCTGTAAAAGTAATTATATCACATGAAGGTAAAATTGCATGAAATTTCACTGCCATAGAATAGATAGTCTAAAGTCTAAAAGGCTCCGATGGAGGCCAAAGATGGTAATTGCGCGCGATGGTAATTGTTGACATATTAGATAGAATGTAAAAATAAGTATTTAATATATATATTTATTTTTTTGACGTTCATAAGTGTACATTGTGTTACCTATAAGAATGCCTAGATTTTGTAGATGTTTCGTAGCTCTTGTAAAAGCTCGCGGGCAATATTTTATTTCGCTAAACTAAAATGTTTGACTTTTCCTGAAATACTAAAACTTGTTCGGACCCTATGAATAGAACAAATATTGTAATAAGTTTTTGGATTTTTTGTTTCAATTCAATTTTAGAATTATAATATGGATAAATGTTAAGCCGACATTTAATGTAAGCACATGAATATGTAGTGTTTATTAACACCAAACCGGCTTCTTTAAATGTTATTATATATGACATTTCCACAATAATAACTTGTAAAATGATTGTTTTTATCAAAACAATTACAATGTTTATAAAACAATGAGTTATCGTCTTTAAGATTATTTTAATAAAAAGAAACCGAAACTTTAATTATAGTTCTTTTTTGTGTTGATCTTCGCAACCTATTTAGTGGCTTTCGTCGGATCACTTTATTTTTCAAGTTTCAAATCTGTATAGCTATATTAATATATTTGTTATTCCCAACTAGTTGTTATTAGCAGTTAAGAAAAATACCTATTAGATCGAAATACTTATAAACAACGGGGCCATGATATAGCCTCTAATAGGAACTCGAACTTTCGACTTATGGATTTGGATTTTGATTCAACTTGTAGAGGTGAAGATTTATTCTTACACCTCTCTATTCTTCACCTCTCTAGGTGAAATAATTAAAAATGCAGGTTACAGAGGTAACAAAGATATTTTTATTATTTAAATACATGACTTACTTTTCTTCGAACTATCAGCGTAATAAGCAAATTATCTAGCTGTAAAATAAAACATTGCTATGTTCGAGATACAGAGGTCCAATTAAATTTTTCTAGTTATAGAGGAACTTATCAAATCGGCTTGCTTATTTATTATTTCGACTAATAGAGGGTTGAGATTTCGAGTAGGTAATGGAGGTTTTGAAGGGAAGGGAACCAAACATATTTTCTAGTTTTTAAGGTTTCCGAAAAACTTGGGGATGAAAAAGAGTGGTGAAGAGTGTACTGCCAGTTGTTCTCTTCCGTTCTACGCCCTTGATTTAAGAGCTGGCAGTAAATGTAAAATTAGAAGCATTTAATATATATTTCTTTTTTAACGTTCATAAGTGTACAATGTGTTAACTATATTAATAAATGATTTTGATTTTTTTTCGACTTATTTCGAGGTTCGACAGAGTTCTACTGTAGTACAAGTTCCGTGACTCGTAACTTACAACTTTGAGGTTCGAAAAGCTAAGTATTTAATATATACACAATATTATTAGATTTAACGTAAATACTAAATGATATAACTATAAGGATGAAACAACTATAATTGTTCCAACTCGGAAATATTTTTCATTATTTATTGAAGATCGGCGCAGTTGACATTTCTGCCAACACATTCGTTCTTAGTGCAATGAGTGGGTTGGCAGTTTCTCTACAATGCGCTATACAAAATTCATAATAAATAATTTTACCCCAATTTCTACAACATTACTGGGTATTTTATTATCAATATTCAAATGAATTTGATGTAATATGAGATTTATTATTTTAATTAATAAACCTATCCTACCTTTGAATGCACATAACAAAACTAAATATTTTTTACAGCGCGCAAAAACTCAATATTTGTAAAAATTATATATTTTTGCGAAATAAAATTAAGCTAAAATAATTAATAATTTTATACAATCGACCTTATGTAACTGATAATAACTGAAAATTTAACCATGAAAATGTAACTAACTTCATATATTCAAAAAGTAATTAAAAACGAGACATACCTAATCGAAGAATTTTCTAGAAATTAATTAAAACATACATAGATATAAAACATTATTTGTTACTAAGTGTTTTTCTACGAAAATTAATTTGTTTTAGTGTCTATTAGATAACTTTTCTTCGACTTTCTAACATTTCACACGAAGACGTGAATTTTTATTTAAGCTCGTTAAGTGTAATTAGTTCATTGTAATAATTCAATACAAAATATTCATCATCAGTTAATTCAAACTTAAAAAAACTATTTAATTGATATCACATGATGTATCAAGTATGTTTACGTTATCTTGTAAAGATGTAATCGCAATTGCGACATTGCAATATTTTATCAAAGTTTTAAGACCTTCAAAGAATTATTAACTTCTGAGTCTAAACATATTAGCGACTAAGAATATGTTAGTTGAGTGGAAATATAAAAAAAAACTACATTTCGTTCGATTTTTAAACTTTAAGGTCTATTTAGAATTCGGGTTCATGATAATCAATCGAAGAATTATGTAAATTATCATTTACTGATTAAATTGTTGCAGAACTAGCAATTTTTATTCTAATTATATAATTATCATAAGCCTTCTATACATCCTGTCAGACAAGATATAATACGTATAAAAACAAAGACGTAACCACTCAGATATTGCCTATCAACAGCCCAAATGTTACCATATTAAAATCGTAAATCCCGCTATCACATTCACACACGAAAATCCACACGTCTATTGGCACTAGCACACAAGTTGCCTGCACGCGATCACGCGTAACACTGAATTGCCAAGCAAACATTAAGCTGAGAACGAAATTGTTTTCTTTTTACTGGACTAAGGCGGCGCAAACGGAGGCTTATGATTTTAACATTTAAACATTTTCCGAGCTACACAATATCTAATGCTCTAGAGGGGTACGCACGTGCTTCGGTGAAAGAGTTCGACACGTCTTAACAGATAAGTAATTACAGTCACGGCCATAGGGGGCTAAGCGCCTTTTGACGTATTTAGTATCCTCCTATATATATTGAAAACGTAGTGGATTTTGAAATATATAGTTAGCGCTAAGTCCCGAAACTGAATCTTACCTTAATAGGAGAAGACATATCAACAAAACAAATGCAATTTTAGGTCAAGATTGTAGAGCGTTGAATCGCCAAGTAAGAACTGTGCATAGTTAAAAACCGTGTATTACGATAGATGATATATGTAAACAGATTAGAATAATCTGTACATAAAAATACAGATACCTAATCCAAATAGTTAAGTCGCAAATTTTATAAAGAGCAAAAGTTCGCTTATTTTCCGACTTGTTATGAAAGAAATTTACATATTCTGATTTGATACAAAGCTGATTTAGTCTCTTTACAAAAAAATCAAACATATTAAAAAAAAGAGTAATAGTAACATTCTACTTTTAAGCATTTATACAACGACTCCATGAAGGTTCCATTTTTATCAATATACTGAGGGCAGCGGGCATAGACCACTGATTGTCTGTAAATTAAAATAAAGATTTTCTGTTGATTTCTGGCGATGTTGTCTTTACATAAATAACCGTAGAAGGAATCTTGCTAGCACACCGATAATTCATTACTCATATATTACTTGTTTTTGCCCTTATTTTGCGTCTAGCCTTGGCTACAATATCTACATTCGAAACAGCATCATGTTTTCAATCAATTGATATGAGTTCGCAACTTTTCAACCGTAAAGTGCGTGTGACTATATATTCATGTGGCCTAACATGCAGACAGGCAATGACAATTTATGTTTCATACAATCTATAAATACAATTGATTTGCAACTGATATGCAAAACAAGTATTAGAATCTATTCGAATTGTTCCAAAGGCGTACCATATATACCAATTTGAATCGAAATCAAGTTCTAGCGAAATATTAAAACTAGTAACAGAAAAATAATATACCTATATACCTATTGAATCTACAATAACAACAAATAAAATTGCCACCGTTTCGTACGTATGCACATGTAATTTTATACCGCCTACAGCCTTCGCAGGCGTTAGAGGCGGAGATTGCTGAGAACGTAAGCAGTATGCTATGTCAGCTTCAAAAGCCAAGAATATTTTTGAAGTGAAACTTCTTTAGGCCCACGAGGGTAAATTTTTTAAAAAACGTCACCAAGATGTGCAGCGTTTTTGTTGAAGAAAAGCGAGAGAGCGATTGAGACCGATAGAGAGAGAGTGAGAAGGGTGAATTACCTTATAGAAATTATATTTTTAAAATTAAACTTTCGTGAAATTTATGAAATATTAGTATTTATGCAAAATAATTTATTGAAATCTCAAATGACAAATTGTAAATTAAAATGCCACGTGTTTTTATTAGCGGAAAAATAAAGTAAAAAATTAAATTTATTATTTGTATTAATTTTCGACACATTTAATATTATATTTACAATTGAATTCATTAAACTCCTAACATATCTTCCTTTTCCCTCCCTCTAAGTCTCGGAAATCTAAAGTTTTAGATTTGTATAAATATGAACAAGAGTTAAAAATTAGTTTGCAAAAGAAGTTTCACTTCTGACATGTGTACTTTGTACGCACGCACTTTTTTTTGTGTTCACTACAGACGACGACTATTTATCTTGTAAACTGTTCCGTCGGCTATATTTTGTATAGGACAAGGATATAGAATTGACTAAGGATTTCCTTTAAAAAGTTTTAGCTTTAGCCCTTAGGTCGCTCTACCTAATTCTCAGCCACCGCCAATGTGCTGAGGAGTGAAAGGTTATATATAGCCTCGAAAAAGAGGATTAGTCTTTGACCATGCGATCGAAGCGAATTAAAGCTCCAACCAGACATTTAACCCTGTAGACTAACCTTTAATAACAAAAAAGTATTAATTCTTTGACTATGTACCTATTACACATATGTTATATAATACGTATTGTTTAACAAAGTTGAAGATAACCGAGATTTTCAATGTAGCAGAACTAAAGGACGCGTGCGCTATTGGGTTCAAGTGTAATGATCCGTAACTGAATATTCGCGAATAGTTACGTTTGCGCAGGTGTTTAACCAAATAGCTACAACTATGAATAGGTGTTAATTGATAGAACATGGTTCTTTATTTTTAAAATCAATTGTATTCTAGAAATATCAAATTGATAAATTTATGTGATGATTATACATATAATACTTATTATCAATAGGTATTAATTGATAATTCTTAACAAATGAATAGATCTTTCTAGTAACATCAAATTAATCATTCCTTCGTAGTAAATAAAGTATCTATTCTTAAAAACCAAGAAAACTGATCGGCTATGATATTACCAGACTAATATATTTACAGATTATACCTTTTAAACGAAGACGTGATATAATATAATAGTAAAAACATTGCGTTTCTTATTTCGAAATTATGCGTGCCTATTATTATTATTCGATTCATATTTTCACGTACGTATAAAAGTTCTAAGTAATTCAGTAATAGTGAAATACGATAAGTAATACTAAACTTATTCGCTTCCTATTGTCGGTCAGACAGTATCACGTTTGTTATTTAATAAGTTTATTTTTAATATAGGTATTGATTACGAATAAATTGTGAGCTATATAGACGTGGGAAACATACTTTTTAATAGTTCCGTTTCAGACATTATTTACTGATAAAGTGCAAGGATATGGATTAGACTCTTTTATGTAAGAGGGGACAAACAGACATATTTCTGTATCTGTCTCACTTTTAACAGATTTGTCGTAACGATGTTTTCCCCGAAAATTAAATTAAAGGAACAGTAAACCGAATAGTTTTACATTATGTTAAACAATTTATTTAAATAATCAACAATTATTGTCATTTTTAATATGTATCATTAAATAATTGTATTTTTCGTAATAGAGCAGGGGAAAAACAGGGCTCACCTAATGTTAAGTATACCCCCCATGGACACAGTCAGTGCCAAAATCTCGCGAGTGCGCCGCCGGCTTTTTAACGTTTTATTTAAATACTCATTCACGTGTACAACATTAAGTATGAGTACTATGCGTACATTTCTACTTTCAATATATGAAAGTGGAATAATTGGAGATAAATATTAGCATTTGATTGGGTCATTACATGATCGCCAAGTTTCACTAACACAACAAAATTAAATACCATAGTACTTTCAAAATATAAATCACGATATTCCACAAGCTGGGTGAAACCATATTTATCATTGTTCCGTTAAGTTATGCGCTACCAGCATGCCGGGCACTACCAAGATTTGTACTGTACGTAGGCATAATTCTAACTATCACCGGTTTTAGGCACCGAATACCGAAACCGAATTCTCCAAACAACAGGTGCCTTTAAAGCGTAATTTCTTTATTCTTAATCTTTAACAGGCATGTATGACTGTGGCTAATCAAATTTGTATGGAAAAGCATGACAAGCGTGAAATAATCAAAATTTCATAACGCGTCAGCAGGTCGTCAAGTTACTAGCGTATTGTATTTTACAATTATTAGTCGATTTCATATTTTATCGCTATGACATATAAAACAACTATTAAAACCTAAGTTTTTCAAGAATGCATTCCCGAAGTTGGACATCAGGATACCGGTAACATATTTGCAACCATTTTAAACACTATTCATAATGGGACACTCAGTCAGTGGTCCTTATTAATAAACTCACTAGCCTTCGGTTTTACCGTATCGATACCGGTTTTCAATCAAGCTATATTTATATCTGCTACAATTTCAAGTATATAATTCAAGTTGGGAGTGTCTGACGAATTTGTGTTGCCACCGTATCGTTAATATGTTGGGAAAGTGAGCTTTATGGTGAAGTGGTTTATCGTACTAACATATAAATTAGGTAGACCAGGAAATTATAGGCTTAAGGCTCCTGTTGCTATCCTGGATACATAATCCAGGATAGCAACAGGAGCCAACAGGAGGTTGAAAATTAAAAGTATAATTTCGAGATCTTTTAAAATCATAAGATTCAGATCTTATCTACTAAACAACTTGTCGAGATTGTCGTGATTTAGTTTTTTAGTTTAAAGATACAACTTATAAAGTACGTTTAGTACTGTCTGCCAAAGTGTAATTAATTAAAAGACACGACAATCTTCTTCCTAAGTAACTAATAATAATAATAATAATAAAATTCAAGTCATTTAAGTAAATACTACTTTAGAGCATGTTTGACGTCTCACGTAGATCAAATAAAGGCAAATTATTTACAGAAGTAAAGATAAAATTATAACATGTATGCTAACAAGACGTGGAACAATTTGATCTGTATTGTTTCATTAATTTTATACAAACAGGTGACGTTACTCATTTCCAAATGGGTTTTCTGACATGTTGCTAGAAGAACCGTCAAATATATCTTTTAGATGTGAAGCACACGCGAAGCAAGCCCATCCTTCAGCGGGCTACGGCTCGCCCATAAATATCATTATGATATTTCCGGAGTAGTCGCCAGGGCCCGGCGGGAGACGCCTAGCCCGTCAGATTTAGCATAATTAGCCCCATTCTAGAAAAGGGGAGACTAGACACTCCCCTGTAGTTAAGATTCTCGGCCACGGATCTGCCCGATCACATGAATATGGTTCTTATAGTAGGGGTCTTAATATACTTATACATGTATATGGAATAAATTGAATAGTATAGTTCAAAAATATTTTTATTTACTTAAGTGTTTGTTAGAAGATGTTCCTGAGATAACATCAATGACAGGAGAAAGCAGGTTAAAATGGACAAAAATAATTACAGAATGACAACCACGCGAATCGCGTGACGCGATGGAAAAAGGAAAAGAGAAAGACAGAGATGGGCAGACGATATAAAGAGAATAGGAGGCACAACTTCGACAAGAAGAGCTAACATCAGAAAAGAATGGAAACAGCTGGAAGAGGCCTATGTGTCACAGGACACGCTGACTACCTATAACGGGTCTAGTGACGTATTAGATTAAGTTTTATTATTATGTATTAGAATTAAGTTTTTTTTTTATATAACTTAAATAAGTGTTATTATATTGTACATGGTGTCAGCAATAAAGGCTTAATAAATAAATAAAAGTGTTTGTTAGTAATCAAAATACGTAATATCAATTTGTATTTGAGAAATTATTTATAAGAAACTGTATCTAACACAAAAAATTGTTAGCATCATATTTTGCACGCCACGCACGCAATACTTACATAAATTGTTATTGAATAAGGGGTTATTTATAAAACTAACTCAGTCCTAGAAACTTTTACCATCCATTCATCTGGCGAAATAAACTAAAACATGTTACCACAAAAAGTATAGTATATTTTTTAAATAAATCCATAGACCTTTGAGAAGAGCCGAGTTATACTAAAAAGAGTATTTAAAAATGAGAAATAATATTATAAAAAGAAATGGATGAATAAATTGAACAATGGGCGATGTTTGCCGTTTATGAAAATGTACTGAAATGTGTCACAGCTGTCTTTGTTATGAAAAACTCGGTCAGTCCAGACAATTGCTTTGTTTTTCCCGATTTTATTGAAACTTAACGAAACAAAGGCCTAATTTCGAAATCGTGTTATTCATTCTCTGGATACCTTAATCTTACAGCGTAGTCAACAGACCGGTAAAATTTATTTTAAACAAAATTGGCTCACTCTGTTTTACTTCATGTATGCAATTTTTATTCAGTTTGATGTCGGACTATTAAATAGTCCGAGGATATAAAAATTAAATTGTTTAGCAAGAATAAAATATAAGTAATGCGTTCACCAAGAACGCATCCTCACGTTAACATGCGCCGGAGTAGCACAAGGTCTACGTAAGGGTTTATTGGCCTATTGACACATTCGTAATTTAATTAAAGAATGAGTTCGATCACCTGCCACATATCTTAGTACAAGGTTTCGTTTTTAAATCATAGTTTAGTAGGCATAATCATATACATATCATTATATGATAAACATGATAATCATAACTTAGATAATAATAGGTAGGTAAAATTGCTACAAGAAAATTTTCTCATCTAATCAAATCGCAGACGATTTGATAACTTTTACCTTAGCAATTTATAATATTTTACAATAAATTAATTGATTATAATTATTAAAAATAATTTCGATATAAAGATCAATAAATATGAGTACAAACTTGCACACTATGCGTGTTTATTGCACTTGGCAATGAAACGTAGAATATGTTGCGCACGCGCAACAAAACACATCAATTTTACTACATTTAGTGACAGCCGCTTTGGACTGCTGCCTTGATTATAATAATAGTATTTAGACAATATGACCTTTGTTCAAAACTAATTAAACCTTGCCCTTAATTTATTTTTAGCTAACATAGGTATATTTTCGTGAAACGAGGTAAAATATGCGCGCTAATCAAAAAGATGGCCTGCATAATTCTCGATATCGATAATTATGCAGGCCGATAATGTACGTAACAAAAATATCAGTCATACTACGTTTCACGCGTTATCATTTTATGACAAAGTTAAACACACATTACCATTATTTAAAAGGATAGCTCTTAATTAGAACATATGATAATAATATAATCAGTCAAGGTTTTGATAATAGAAATCAATAATATCTTGTCTAATCTGTGTGGTATTCCCACAATTAAATTATCTATAACATATCTCTATCCTCTGAATATTTAATCAGTCCAGTCATACTTATTAATTTATATTAAGAAAGTTTTATTTATACCGAATTAAATATATAACAAAGATGTCCATTAAATAGGGCCCTGGTATGGATTTATGAAAAGCGGAGGCTTTTCTTATATAATTAGCCAACAACAATACACAGTATTCGTAAAGTAACTGTTTCTGAATAGCTTTTATCCCTACGTCTCAGTAAAGTATGCGCTACACGGTATGAAACGGCGGTTTGAAACTTTGGTTTCAAACCGTGTGGATAGTTGTTTTATGCCAAATTTCGTTTAACCTTGGTATGTCCTTGGCAGCACGCTTTGCGTTGCAAACCGCGACCAAAACCGTTGGTTTGAAACCGTCTAGCCGCTTGTTTAAAACCACGCGTTCGGCAGTCGTGCTGCGGCGGCGAGGGTACACGCACGCGACGACGACGTTCTGCACAATGGCCCAAGAAGCAAGTGAACGTGAAGTTGTTACCGATTTGCTCGAATCATACAGAGAATTGCCATGTCTTTGGGATATATCATGCGAGTCATATAAAGACTCGTCTCAGAAAAAGAAAGGGTGGGATATTTTAGCCGAAAAATTAAAAGTTATAGACCCAACTTTTTTTTGTTTACTTAGGCAAGGCGCTGATGTCCTTGTAATTAATTGTGAAAGTGCGTCAGGTTCGGGAGCGCGGACACGTCTTATCAGCGCAACGTTATTTTGGACACTGTTGGTTTTAAACCGTGTAGCCGAAAAGCGCAACTCGCGTTTATTTCGTTTCAAACCGCCGTTTCATACCGTGTAGCACATGCTTAAGCCAAACACAAATAGAAACAGCCCCCAGTAATTTGCAAGGCTCTAAAGCAGAATTCCAATAGAGGTTATCACGATGAAAGATAAAGCACTCTTCATGAAAATAGTTTGATACTGATTAGATAAACACTCCTTGAGTTTGTATGACGTTACAATATCGTGTCCACACAAAAATTCGCCACGTGGTGCGAAATAGACATGGAAATATTGACGTCAGTATGACGCTTTAGAATAATTACACTATTAATTATTCATGTTTGTGATAATTGAATGAGTTCAGAGCGTTCACCGTTATATACTTTGGTTGCTTTGTGTTTTATTATCATCTTTCTATCTCATAAGGTAGTCCTTAGACCAGTGCTTCTAAAATTCTTATGCCCAATGTAAAATACATAATTTTTAAGATAAAAAAATTGAATTGTTCACTTAATAAACTTAAATGAATTTTTTTTTTAAATTTTTCGATTAACTATCTATTTCCTGTGGTGTGTGGGCCCAACGTTGGGGAACACTGCCTTAAACCTAATTATCAAACCCTCTTTATGGCTGTTTAAGGATCTGTTGAGAGGCGAGTATTTCTCATGATTAATTCTATAAAGAATACATTCACAGTCACCTTTTAACTAGCGGATTCCGGTAGATTAAGGTAAAATAGCGAAATATTGAACGACATCGGCGCGCGACAAGTAACCGATAGAGGCATTGACTCTCAGATCAAGATTCAGGAATGTGGGAAAAAAATTATAATAATAAGTTATTACGCTACAAAAATTTGAGGAGGCTTTACGTCTATTTTTTTGATAATTTAACTTTTTTTTTATTATTAATAATACTCTACTATTATTGTGTATTGTGTCCAGGGACGTTTTCTATCCCTCAAATTTTTACAAAATAAATATGATACATTAGGTATATTAATTACAATAAACTACTTCACAAATGGTGTGTTACGCGTCCCGCGAAATACGCGATAATTTAACTAAGAGGCAAATAGGTGATCAAACTTTGTTGTTATGTAACAACGTATAGTTTCATTATTATCTTTTCAATACAACATATCCCGGATCAAAAGATACGAAAGTATTATATAAATCTGCATACAATGTAGTCCAAACAGCATGTACAGTTTTAAATAGCCTTTTGTTAAGCTTCAAGTCTCAATACGCTAATGTTTACGTAATAGATGACAGAGATCAATCATTTACAATCAGTGAAAGCTTCGATCATGGGCTATCAGGGTGTTGATATTTGTGTTTACATACTTTGATTAAAGAAGCGCGACGCGTAGCTCTTTGACATTTGTAAATGTTATCTCTCCCACATATGGCTGTTATTTAAACAATGAGTAAGTCGTATGTCATTTCACATTTGACAGTTGACAATAAAACATGTTGTATACAATTTTTGCCAAAAAGCCATACACTCATTTTTTTATTTTTATAGAATATCAGCCTACGGGACGGCGGCCTTCGATGGAAAAGTAAGGGATATACTTTTCCAACAATTGGAGGTCGTTTCTCCCAGACCCCCACCCGGAGTAGACTCCACTAATACCTCAAGTGCTTTTACTTGTAGCAAGAAAGTGACTTACTGTGAATCATATCAATTAAATTTATTGAAGTTCGAAAACCGATACTCTATGCTTTTTGCCTAAGGTGATAGATAAAGCCGATACTTTTTTGGGCGAGTCAATGGCCGGTCGTAAACGAAAGGGAAAGAAATCTTTAATTATAGTAACAGACATGTAGTTATTATAGGCGTTAGAATAACTATTGATTAGACAATCTAGATTATTTTTAAGCGAGAGAAATTTGAAACGAAATTCTCGGAAGACTGAATACGCGTCTAACCTTTTTACCAATTGTGTCGCAGGGTATCGAATCTAGGGCTTCTGTTGTCTCACCATAGGTAATTAGTAGTACCGATAAGCATACTGTAATAAAGATATTAGAAATGCCAAAACGGTTAGTGAGAAACTAGTATTTTTATCATTGACACTAATCACAACAGGCAATTTAATTAAGAGACCACAAAATCACTTGCAACCAACGCGTTACTTAGTTCATAAATGTTCAAAAACTCCTATGTAAAAGGGATTTTCGCAATAAATTTGTTATTATAAAGACATACTCGTTGACTCCTCAGATCTGCATTGACATTAAAATAGAAACTTATTTTTTAAAATTACAAATGAAACTATAAAAGCTTGCCAGTCAGTGGCATGAAGACGCTTATTAACAGGCAAAACTATTCAGCAATAAAAACCTAAGTACTAAACTTTCACCGTTAGCTTATCTCGAGTGCAAATTGTTCACCTGAAAGGAGAAAGTTTTAGACACTTGCCAGATTCACCAATATTTGCGGCTAATTTGATAATCAATGGACACAGTTTACATAACAAACAGTTTTGAAACTTGTTTTGATTCGAGCATATTATTAAGAGTTATGTATAAGATGTACACTAAGCTTTGTATTGCTTTTACGTTAAAATGTCTCATTCATTCCAATTTAAAAGACACAGTGTTCTCTTATCTCTTCGCAATATTATCGGGAAATTTAATATTTAAAGACCTTTAAAAGCCTCCGTTTACTTCGACTAGGTAGACAAAATGCCAAAGGTTAAGAAGCGGTAGTAAATGGTTTCAGTTTTATTGCTTTTTACCGCAGCTTAGGATAATTTCACATGCTATCTTCCCAACACACATAAATTTAATAAGTCTATGCAATCAAAATATTGACTTCTAGAACTCAGATCATTTATCAATCTAACGATATATTACATGGGTCGTTAAATATAATCGATTCTTATTCGATTATTGATAGCGAAACAGTATTCCGTAAATCTCTGAAGTCTGCACCGACATTTGACCGTCGTTCATATATTTATGCGCATAACAAATATTTCGCATTATGTATGCATTTGTCAATCAATGTCCGTTTTGAATGTTTACTCGCATGGGAAAGTTTGTACATTACCTATACTATTTAGTAAGTAATAGCTTTATTAGGGGCAATAAGCATTTTATTGAACGATAAAATTGTTTACTTCATGTGAATGGTAAAATTTGTATGTGTCATAAATGTTTTGTTTAGTATGTTAAAGTAATTTATAATGTACTAGTTAATTTAAATATAAAAATATACAATATTTTAACGAAAAAAAAATACAGGCTCCATCTTTAAAATACCTACTCAAGAAACAATAAAGAAAATGGCAATGTGTAATACCTTTTCAGTATCCCTATTAAATGGGGCAAAACTTGTATTACAGGCTCACTTTTCGATAGAGTATTTTCTTTCACAGTGGAGTCCAAAGTAAACAAAAAGTTATGATTTGAGAAATTTTTATATCGTATAACTTAATATTATCTTCAATAAACTCAATAAACAACTATAAATAGCATGTCTAACGCAAGGACTCATCAGTACCAATCTAGTGGATATTATGAAAAAGATACAGGTGTAGATTTTTTCGAATTTTAATAATAATTAGTAAAAAAAGTCAGTTTTCTTATAAAAAGGCAAAATAAATTATAACTCTGCAGGGGTTGAGCTTAGGGACCTCCCGTAGATTTTTTTTTTGCACCTGATGACCTCATGTATCCCCTAGTTGCGTTTGATCCACGACTTTTTGGCCATTCTGATATAAATTACATAATAGAGATTCGTCAAAGAATATGCAAATTTAACTGTTAACACTCAACAATTACATTTCGCTGACTTGTTCACGGCTTCATCAAATCTCTACCAGTCAACTCTATTCGTGTTTCGCTCATCTCTACGGACAGTTATTGTTCGTTACCTTTATTTGATGTCCGCAAAAAGCTTGGCTTTAGAAATTGGCTTTGCGCGACATAGCGATTGACCACTTTCCACACATTTCGTCTCGATTTTTTAGTAATATTTAGGCATTTGCCTGCATATTAGTTAAAGGTGACTAATACATACACAGGTGGTATGTCAATCCCTCAATGCCCGTTTGCTCTCTTCTTAAGAAAAGTTATAGCGGACATTTTGCATAGCCTCATTGGCTCAAAGACTATAAAGCGAATTCATAAAAATATGTTCATATTAAAGTCGAAAAAATAATTGTGCATGACTGTGTTATATTTAATGTTATATAAGTGCGACTTATGCGAGTATAAGTGCGGAAACTAAGTCCAAAAACCATACATAATGACAATTCCGGTAAAAGTGACGTAAAGGAACTAAACATTTTATTTCAGCAATTCTCATCGTGTAAGAACAATATTATCGAACGATACGATGGAAATTACGATCTGTCGAACTGGACCAATATCCTAACGCCTGTAAAGACTCAATCAGCGTCCTGGAAAGTATAAAGAGACCGTAAATCAGATGTTATTGTTTTCCATAAACAAACTAACAAGTACTAGGCTCTAGCGATGTCTTACCGTTTCACATAACTATAGGAACTCGAAGACGATTCGGTTGATAACATAATTGTTCATAATATAGATATTTTATTAAACTTGTTTGAGATTGGATCAAAAGATTTCATCGTAATTACTGTCGATAATATCCGTAACAAAAACGTTTCAATAATTTCTCAATAAACGGATATTAAATAAGCATTAGCAATAACTATGAACTGAATTAACATTTCCAACTCTGGTACCTCTCACGCGACACTATTTACCTGACATTGGCTCGTTTATTTCAAAGACGATGTTTATTAATTAGCCTCATTACAGTCCACTAAAGGAAACGAACACGCTACCAACATTCACAATAATGCTTACATTTACTCTTGAATAATAACCATGCATTAGCGCAAACAAGAATAGCCGCTAGGCAACGGTCATTCCGTCTAGAATTCCATAAATTACGCACCGTTAAAATGCGTCGGCGCGTGTATCGAGATTAACAATCGTAGCAGTTATCGTTTCACTTTCGAAGTCGTGTTAAAATCGACAAACATGTGGGAGTCGGTCGTAAGGTCCAGCCGGTAAGGGCGCTTTCCCTGCTAATAAATATACTATTGATTTCGAATAATATAACTGTTCGGATTGTTTATGCGACCGCATTAGATTTAAGATCGGCTGTTAAATTTTAATAGGCTCGCCCAGGGAGATTTAATGGTGCAATCGGTTTTGCTGACGATGTGATAGAGCCCGCACTTAGAAAGTTGGTTTTCATGCGCTTTGTATTAATATCTTATTGAAAGTCGCACCTAGCTGTCATATTTCATTGCGAATACTGGAAACACGGTTTATAGTGTTATTTATAGATGTCGCAGCCAATAAGTAAAATAATCGTTGATTGAGAGATAAGAACGCGATTGAGCTGTCACGTTTGTATATTTGTAGAAACTATTGGCAGGAAACAAGCATCATTTATCGTTAACATGAAATGTATACTGTTAGGACTTTTAGCTAACTACTGAGAGGCCATAAATAAAAGTTAGCTGATTTTGATTTGGATATATTACCAATGGCGCTACAACCTCTCTAGGTCTGTGGCTCAGATTTATTTATCTGTTTCGTGATCATTTGTTTTTCTAATTAGGCAAGTAGGCCTTTAGTGTTTGAGACACGTCGCCGACTCTTATGGTCCAAAGCATGTCTGTTTCCTCACAGTACGAGCGAGGATAAAATGCGCTCATAGACAGAAAGTCCATTGGTGCACAGCCGGGGATCGAGTCTACTACCTCAGGGATAAGAATCGCAGGTTTAAGACACTAAGCCAACACTGCCCATTTGGATATATTACATTCATAGAATTTGCACACATGACGCTAAACTAACGACAGGTTTGTGTAAACTGTACGGTGTATATAGGTGGCTTAAACTGTCCATATTTCAAATCTGTCAAAATTAAATTACAGACAAGTACACCTGAAACCTCATGTAGCGTAGATCACCAGTCTTTTTTGTGTTTTCAAAGGTAAATATGAAAAATATGTTTTTAGTTCTAGGACCAATTCATCTATATATATTTAAAAGAAAGTCGTGTTTGTTAAAACACTTATAACTCGAGAACGGCTGGACCGATTGCCATCGTTTTTGTTTTGTTGGATTTGTTTCCGTCCCGAATAGCAGAATAAGCAATAAAATATCGGATAAGTTATCGAATAACAATAAATTAATTAATTAATTTTACGAATGCAAAAACCATATGGTGCCATCTGTTGACAAAACTACGCATCATTTTACGTCGAATTCGTGTCAGTTCAAGAAATTCCGATCTTGAGGTGAATGAGGAGATGCATAACCATGCTTTGATCCTGATCAAAAGATGTTGGATATCAGAAAGTGCTTAACATGCAGTATCGCCATATTGACGCTAGAGAGAAGATGCCTAATGTGTAAAACTGCCATTCTTCTTTCGCAATGGCAAGCAATAAAACATTTCTGTACTTGCAAAAAAGTTGTATTAATGTAATACTTAACATTAATGAAATCCGAAAATAAGTTAAATTAAAGTAACAACGACACTAAGGTTGTAGGGCGGAACGAAGTTAGCCAGGTCAGCTAGTTATTCATAAAAACTCACGGAAATAGTTTACCTCATACCAGGTATGGAGCGACTACTTTCTCGTTAACACCCATGTGATAGCCGTACCGAGCGTAAGTGTAACATTGTATATTAGGTAACAGATAAGTCTGACAAAAGTCCATTTTTCACAGGCGTGATAACTTTGCCTTTAAAATTGAATGTGAAAAGTTAAAAAAGTAATGAACTGATACTGAAAAACTATGCTCGTTAATTTTAACGTAGCGAAGAGACATATATATATAATATACTCGGCCTCGGCCAGGCGTTGCTGTGACTAAGATTTTTGTTATATTACATAGTAGTAAACTATTCAAGAGAAAAGGCAGGAGAACACCAATCCACCATGCTTTTTTGGTGGTTATGCCATTAAATTGTAGCTTATGTGAAACGTTGGTAATTATTTTGATAAGGATCAATACCTAGGTACGAATAAAGAGCATTTTCTAGCGGTGGTATTTTAATAAAAAAATTATAATAAAAGGACGCTTATTGTAACGTAATTATAAAAGATAGACCTGCTGTCGTGACATTTTTTATAGATAGTGATGTGTTCTGAAAAATTGTAATACATCATTTTGTTCTATCATTAATAGTTTTCGCAACGCACACGATTGAAGGAAGTTTTTTGTTTATTTTTTACACCTTGGGTTAGATTATTCAAGTTTTAGTAAGCATCCCTATTTTTTTTGAAAATGAAACATAGCCTATAACTCATCACTCTGGAATATTGTAGCTTGCCAACGGTGAAAGAATTTTTGAAATCGGTCCAGTAGTTTCGGAGCCTATTCATTTTAATATTAGTATAGATATGTCGTCTTTATTTTGTTAAACTGATTAGAATATGGGCTAAAAAAGTAGTTAACATTATATGTCTATACATGACAGTGCGCTACAATCATTCTAGTTACCAGTTAGTCGCTTCCGTTCTCATTCTAGCATATCTTGTATGGAAAAGAAATATAATTATGCCATAGTAATTAAATAGCGATATCATCAATGTATAGATCAAAACTATTATATATTATCCGCCCTTTTAAGATCTAAATGATAATACAATTTTATGACGTTCCTTTATATAATACCCACATCCCTTGTGAATGTTGTCCTACGTGTGGCAAATATTAACACCATCTATTGGCATGAAATTGGTACTTGCAGAGTTACGCTGATTTTTATAAAAAAATACTAATTACAGCCGGATCCGAGGACCTGGAGAGTTTTAAACGTTCTGTTTTTTGATGTGTTTAAGTGTAGTAAGGATACACCCTTTAAAACCAAAGTTTATATAAATTATTTACAATACAAATTTTAGTGAAAGTTTGTAAGTTTTATTATAATGTTACTCACTAAAAAGCGACTATAATTAGTTACATAAATTATAATATCATTAAAAGTATTTCTATGTACAATTCAGCATTATCTGGAAAGCTCGTATCGGATACATTGGCAGGTACATAGACAGAAAGCTAGATTAATATATTGTTAGATAGAAACAATCCCACGCGATTGTATTCTAATACGATTCTGAACGGTGAAACGGCTCAGCCAAAAATGGAAGCTCTTACAGACTTTCGCAGTATGAACGGAAGTTCCATCATGACATTTTCATTTGTGACCATAAACAAATGAAGAATTCGCATATAAACGTTAAGGAATGATTTTTCAAATTAGATATTCTTTTTATGAGTTCTTGGTTTGCCAGCCATTTGTTTAATTTACCATTAAACTACTATTGAGTCAGGCTATTCAAACTATTAATTTACTATTAGAAGTAGGAGAAAATAAGCAAAAATAAAACGGATTTGTAACGGAATGGTATCCACACAGTGGAAAACGAAAGAGAGACAGGCAGGTAAGAAGATGGGAGGACGATATAAAGAAGGTAGCGGGTCCAATGTGGATTGGACCCGCTACCTGCTATTGGAGAACGCAAATATTAGAAAAAAATAGAGAAAGCCTTTGTCAAATAAATAACCGTTAGCCGATAGATAGGGATTAAAAATTATATTACTTTAGGCACTTACTTTATATTTAGCATGTAAGCGAAGTCTTAAAGACTTTTTTTATAATAGGAAAATTTGTATTTTGATGAATTACATCACCAAATATTTAATTTGTATAATTTAAATTGCATCCTCTGTTCATCTTAATTAAAACCGTGCGGAAACATTAATGCGATATAATAAAATCTTTTCTCAATGTGTCTATGTAAGGTTATCAGCAACAATGCTGCAAAAACTTGTATCTGCAACTGAAACTGCTTTCCCGTAACAGACACCAGTTGGTCCGAGCTTAATTATCTACTAATGCCTTACTATTGATTCTCGATATAATTAAATTCGACCTAATATTGCATCGAAGAAAATATAACACTTTACATTTAAAAATGGTGCACCGCCTTACAAATTTTCGGCTTTCTTAAGTTGCACGCCTATGCCTCCCAGTGTAGTCACAATTCGAACTCTAATAACCAACTCTCGTGTCAAGATAATTGAAAATGTTCCGACTAATAAAATATGTCTTAATCCCAACTAATTGTCTCTTAATCAGATCGAAATCAAAATAGAAAGTTAGGAATGTGAACTTCCGATAGTATAAGACTGAATTAGTTTTTAAAATAATAATTTACATTCTCTTTAGATAAATAAACCTAACTTTTTAAGCAAAATTTACTTATAACAGAATATAGGTCAATCTACTATAATTGAACGTTATGAAAAAAAAATTTCAAGACCACAACAGAAAGGTCACAGCTATAATTTGCCAGAAATATTTCGAGGGACAAAAAATAAAAAGAAGGTTTCAGTCGTATTTACATGAAAGTATGAATAATTTAATATCAATATATTTCACTTTTTCAGCAAAATTTAATAACAATTCGATCGTTATGAAATGATATGATCGTTTTTTCAAGGCCACAACACAAAGGTTACAGCTATAATTTTGCCAAAATATTTCGACGGACAAAATAATATATGCAGAAGGTTCAACTCGTAAAACTCTGTACATCCTTCGAATAACAATGAAAAACAAACAGACTTTAATCTTGCGTTATAGCAAATCCGATGGTCTTATGTTAATTGGAGAAAATTATTTTTCTGAAAATGACATTTCTTGAACTTGAATTATTTTTTTTTTTAAAGACAAATCACACCAATTGACCGAGTCCCATGCTAAGCTGGTGAGAGCTTGTGTTATGGGTACTAGGCAACGGATATACATACATATTATAGATAGATAGACATATAAATACATATTTAAACACCCAAGACCTAAGCACAACACCAAATGCTCATCACATCGATGTTCTTCTCTCCTATTAGCTTTGTCCGTGACATATGAAGAAATCGTCTTCAAAAACATATTTTATATGCTTTCTATCAACTACATGATTGTATTATCGCCGAATATATTTATTTACATTTCTTTCTATTATGGAATAATTAAAATGATAAATTACTTCTAACATAATAAATGCTTAACGAAACAAATATGAATTTATAACTAATTGACCTTGCTTCGTCATATATAGCGAATAGTACACGAAACAATACTCAATAAAATACAAACCGAGGACCAATTAATTTCTAAACATTAACTATGTACACAAGTCAGGAACTGCTTTAAATTTTGAACAGTGTTAACGGAAGAAATACTAAATAGTATTCTGCTACTGAATCTTTTTAGCGGTTTTACTAAGACGGGTTTTAACTTAGAACAAGTCTCGTAAAGTAACTCACGCGATTCTCACTCAAACCAATAGTAACGGTATAGTATCTAAGTTCAGGCAGACAGTGAATGACCGATTGCGAAGGCGATACCTTTTACAAATGCCACAGAAAGTGACAACATGCGAACTGGCCGTTCATAACGAGCCGTTATGACCAATGATAAAGACGTGTTATAATTTTAATGGGACCTGTAATTTATATAGGCATTAAATATTTCTAAAAATATAGGTGTGAAGGCATAAAGAATTTATGCATAATGGCATCATATTCAATGACTCTTATATTTATTAACATTCAATGCCTTACTTTCAATTTAGTTAAAAGTGTAACTTCAAATTTAAAATATTATAAATAAAAAAAATATATCACTGATTTATTGGTACATACATTTGTATTTCTGAATAAAACATTTTTAGCAAGCTCAAGCTTTGAGTTCTAAATAAAAAAGTGTCAAATATCTGCTTATCAGCAGCATTCAAATCATGCATTAATTACATCAATATATACATTTAAACCATAATATACGTATTGAGCGTGGTCGCAATCAATTTTCAAGCTCTCCTAATAACCTCAAAGTACCGTTACCCCACATCTCACTGCTCCTTATCTTCGCCTTGTTAAAACTTAATTGCAACGACCAACAAATCACTACCATTCCGTAAGCACCTTTAGTCACCTACGCGTCTATTTCTAAAAGCTATTTAAATTGGCCCAGGGCGGCTCGTAACGATGCTGATAACCCCCTGTGCATTGTTGATTGCAACTTCCGCGCGAGGACATCGAATTATCTTATTTTAATTGCGGCTTATATAAAAATTGGGTTTATAGCTAGTATCATAGACTAAAGAGGAACCTCTTTCTATGAAATACGTTCCTCAACGTAACTTCGTACAATTACCGTCCGTGATTTTTAAATCCGGACGTTATCTACGTATCAAATTTAGATTAAAATAAAATCAATAAAAATTATCTATTTGTTTCGTTTATGTTTAAAACTTTTAACATATGAAAAAAAAAATATTTTGAGATTGGTTACAATATCTTATTGCGACGATAATATATAGAAATACAAAAGCGTGATCGCCCAAAAAAAACCAACAGCTATTAATAACCATTGTATGAATACTGGAATTTCAATTCCATGCATATTTATAGGATGTCGCATATAAATACCGCAAATACAGATTAGACTTTGTTCGGCAGTACTTGCCAGTAGTGCCGCCAGATATAAATACCAATCAAAATCAATTAAAAGCTATTATTTTGGTTTCATACTGGAATGCTATTATAACAATTTTGGTTTCATACTGGAATGCTATTATAACAATTTTACTTTTCCGATTTATCGAATATCCATATGGAAAATGTATGGTACAACCAAAAATCATAATTCCTTAACGATATCACCGTAACTTTAAGAAAGTATGAATCTGTTTAACATAATATCACTTAAAATATTATCGGATGTTGGTTAAGTTTGTAAGATAAGAGATATCTCAACAACTCTGTAGAAATCAAGTCGTAAGCTGTTTGTATATATCAAAAATAATATTACACGTGGAGAGTTTAAATAATAGTAAACCATCACTTGTGCTAAATTTTGATAGCACTTTCGATCTCAACAATTGCTCACGGCCGATGGTTAACATGTTTTTTACTAACAAAAAACTCAATAGTAACACGCCTATAAAAATGAAAGTAAAAAACAATGATTGAAATATAAATCACAAAAACTCGGTTATAGCGTAATGAACATAATTATTTTTAAATGTGTCGCGTCGCATCAAGTTCTAAAGTTTACAAAGTTAAACTTCGGTAAAATTTTGACTAAAAAAAGACAGTTAATAAATAATAACCAGAATGTGCAGGAGAAGAAGTTGGTATTTGCAAGAGTGTAGACGTGTTATGGTATTTCGCGATAAAGGAACTGCTTATGTAACATTTTAAACGTAAATATTTTGATAACAATTTAACAACTATCAGTACAACGTAAATGCGTCATTTATTGAGTACTGAATAGCCTTAGTTGAGCTGACCTACTAGGTTTTTGTCCGTCGTTAATGTGCTCGTAAAAAAATAAGGTCATGAGTGAAAATAACAGTACACATATTGGTATCATTCACTACTTATTAACATATTTTAAAAAGTATTGGTAGTACACCAAAATAAAATCCAATTTTATCTTTTCTTACTTATGTTTACCAATTTTATTCATTTAACCATATATACATAATAAAAATTATTACAAAGAAAATTAAAACAAATTTAAGTTTGGTCCCTGTGGCAGTGTTTTACGTTTTAAATGTACAAAAATAAAATTTCTCATAGCTTGTCTAGCAAAAATGTTAACATGTTTGAATATTATTTGTTATTCATCATTTCATTTCAGGTCAACTCATGTTGATTGAGAAGAAACAACAATTTTTTTTGAATATAGCAGCATATTTTATTTCAAAAATAAAAATGTAATTTTTATTTATCTTGAAGTTGTATACTTTTATTTATTGGTTATGGGACCATATTAATTAATAAAATTAGCTATATATACTATTTGTTTAGTGTCATACCTAACAATAGTTAATATTAAATAAACTATATTATTAAAAATATTTATGATATATGACTTAATATTTTAATTTAAATGAGGTATTATGTTTTTAGATTGTTCAATATTACTTTAATATTCACCTAGTGGTAGCAATATATTTGTGTCACTTCTTGTATAAGTTGAAATAATATAAACAACTCAAGCATTGAGTTCATTATAGGTAATTATTAAATTAAATTACTTATGAAACCTTACAATAAGAAAACATTTTGTTATTCCTGTGTATTAGTTTCAATTGACCTTTAGACATTTCATTTAGACATCCAAATATAAAATTAAACATGAAATACTGTTACTTAAAAAAAGATACATACCCATCAGTTGTCACCGAGTTCACTGACACAGTATCTGGAAAAATCATCTTTTTGTCATCTTCTCCTGTTCCTTGATTTTCAGGCTCATGCAAGTTCTGTGTGGTGTCAGAAGACTGGTCAGGTTCAGATGATGCAATAACATTAGTTTTTTTACTAACATTATGGAGTCCTGATAAATCAACCTTTTGTTCTACGTTTTCAATATGAAGGGCTTCGGAAACTACCAATAGGAATAGGGCACAACTGTAACATAGAAAAGTTTTTATAAGTCACGTAAATTTAATGGGTAAATGGGGCACTTCTTTAGATCTGGTTCATCTTACCTAGATAGCACCGAAATTGTCAACAACGACGTGTAAATTATGCATAGCCCACCCTTCATCGTAGTATAAGTAAAATATTCTCATTCCAGTTCATTTTGTGTAAGTTTTACATAGAACACATAGCGACTATAAAATTAATTTAAACCAACACTATTCACAGCACAAACACATTATTGTATCGACTTAAATCACTAATATTTATGCTTTATCATTCACGGTAACTTAAAACTTGCAAAATGAGTCCGAATTATAAAAATGGTAAAATTGAAGAGATGGACAAAAATCGCGATCCAACATTTTTTTCACGAATGAATTTGACATGACAGCTGTTAGGAAATTCCGAGTTTTTTTTGCAATTATCTTTTGTTCAAATTCTTTTAGTTGCCATAGGCGATTGGATAAAAAAATAGTATTCTAAACAGTGTTCAAGAATTAACCAATAAGATTCAAACATTTAGTATACAGTTTAAATAATGATTGGTGTATTTATTTCAAAACGTTCCTTTATATGTCATAACGGGTTTAGAAAATATACAGATTGAAAATATGATAATTTAAAATATTTTATGTACATATTTACCAAACAACAAATATAGTTTTTAATATGTTAGATAAAATTAATTAAATATTTTATACACCAATATTGTCATAAGTATTCGAATTGTAGCTCAGAAGTGCCAACTGACAATTAACATACAATTTACAACCGCCTTATTTTACAAGCAGTCGTGTCATAACTGATATATACAAAATTTCAACATTCCGGTCTTTAGAATTTTAGTATTTACATAAAATGGAAGCTCTCTTTACCTTGCCGTTTACTGTGCTTGAAATTCCTAACATAAAGATTAAAAAACCATCATGGCTCCAAGCCCCGTCAGCTATGACAACGTTTTCCTTAGTTCTTCTCTCATATTTTCTTGTAACGGGAGGTTAGTTCGCAGTTTTGTTTTCTTATCAGACATAACTATTTATATTTTTAAACATTTATTAATGTATTTATTTGCAGGAATAATTTATGATGTTATTGTGGAACCACCCAGTGTTGGTTCGACGACGGATGAACATGGGCACAGTAGGCCAGTGGCTTTTATGCCAAATAGAGTTAATGGTCAATATATTATGGAAGGCTTAGCTTCAAGTTTCCTGTTTTCACTTGGTGGACTTGGATTTATAATTCTGGATCGCACTCACAACCCTACAACACCTAAATTAAACAGAATTCTCCTCATATCTGTTGCCTTCCTTTGTATTCTTGTTTCATTCTTTACAACATGGATCTTTATGAGAATGAAGCTACCTGGATACTTACAGAACTAAGAATAATATTAAAAATAGACTTGTTTAAGATTGAAGTGTATCAATTTTTATTTTAATAAATTTTTTTATACAGAAGTGTGACTATTAATATTAATGTGATACAAGTAACAATTATTGACTTGAATTAAACATTGTAAATGGTAATACACTAAATAAAATGGTTTAGATATAAAATTATTGCTTAAATGAAATATTAAAAGAATGGAAGCAAAAGTTGTTAAGTATAAATAATAAAATGTTCTACTAACTATAATAGGAAGACAATAATTATTATGACTCTAGATTTCCCAATTGGAAAAATCACAGTGTATAATTTGGGTATTTAATTACATGCTAACATATAATTATAACATTAGTAATCATATGAGATTCATATATTATTACAACAAATATGTTTATCTTCTTATATTACAGCTGGATCCGGAAGGAACTGAAATTAAATTGTTCATTATTTAATTAAATACTACATCTCTTTCCTTCAAGTCTTCTTTAAGCAATATCTGAAGGTGAGAATATAAGACAAGAGCTGGTTTAGCATGTTGTAATTAGACAGTTGTTTTACAACCTTTTTCTTCTCCTCAGATTCTAGAAGTTTGCAGTGCTTTAGAAAATAATAATACTAATTCAGCTATTACGTTCTGATGTAAAATTATATGCTGTGAATAATGACAATGGAGATGGTAAAATATTTATGCATACTTACTGGGAGAAATCTGAACTCTTATCTATAATATGCTCAAACTCAGCAAATGAAAGAGCTCCATCATCATCTAAATCAGCTTCTTGTAGTACATTCTGGATCAATGCCTGTATTTCAGATTCACTGAGTTTCAGTTCTACTCCACACAGCCGTTCCACTACCTCACTGAGATCAGACACACCAATCATGTCATCGCCATCAAAATCTATAAACATATTAGATCCATTATATAACATATTTAATCTATAAAGAACAGATCAATTATTAGATTAGATCACTAAAAAGAATTTTATCATTTCAAGTCAACAAAAAAATATTGTTTAAAAAAATTTCCTTTCATAAAATTGTTTACTAGTCGGAATTTAAAATATTTTAGTCCTATTATCAATGAGGGCTATATTACATATATATACAAACGAAACAACACAGAGAGAACGGCTAGGTACAACTAGAGTTTAAATTTTTAGTACCAGAGTAAGCAATAAACATGTTTACCAAAAATCCTAAATGCATGTTCTGCTTTCACAGATTTTGGTGCATTCTGACTGAATACAGACATCATGTCCAGAAAGTCTTCAAAAGTACAGTCACCATCATTACTTGAGCTGAACACCTTACAAATTCTGTCTCTAAATGGGTTCACACGTAGTTCTGGATACTGTAGAATTTTAGCCATTGGAAGCTTTGCATTCTTGTTATGTCCTACTTTTTCGGGTGCCAGTTCTTTAAACTTTTGATGAGCACTATAATAAAATTAGGTTGCTGAGTTCCCACTGGTCCCATTCCCGCGTTTCTTTATTTTTTCGACTAATTTCGTTTAGTATATCCAGTACGTTTTTCATGAGATCATTCGTGTTTGTTTCGGTTTCAGCTACGCTATGAAGTATAATGTTGTTTTTTCTTGTAGTTCTCTCTAGATCCCTGACTCGTGTCTGAAGAGTTACCTAAGAAGGCTCGGCAAGAAGATGGAAGGTAAAAAAAGACCAATACTTATAACACTCACTCTAGCATGGCGGAAGTATGAACTCCTAAAGAACAACCACTACTTCCCTTCTAACATATATGCTACGGAAGACTATCCAAAGGAAGTTCTAATCAAACGTAAAGAGTTAAAACAAATGAAAATTAAGGCAGAAAAGGACGGGAAACTAGCTTTTATACGATATGACAAACTAATAATACAAGAAAAAGGTACAACAGATGCCAAAAGGAGAAGGTCATCTTCAGATAATGGTAACGGCAGCATAAACACAGAAACATCGGCACCTACAAAAATTAGTAAGTCACACCCACAAATATTTCGTTCAAGAGCAAACTCAGCTTCCAATACTGGCAGAACAAACAATCAATAAAACTTACACACGGCAGACCAGAACCAAGAAAAAGCACGACAACTATAAACAGAACAATAACGACAGATTACTCCCCAATCCGGCTGGTCCCCGTGGGGAATGCGACCACAACCCTCCATCAAACAAGGTACATATAGCAACACTTAACACTCGAACCCTTAGAACAGATGAAAGTCTTAAAGAATTAGAACTAGCGATTGAAAACCTCAATTGGGATATCATTGGTATTAGCGAAATGAGAAGACTGGGTGAAGGCATTGAAGAGTATCCAAAATATGTAATGTATTACAAAGGAGAAAAGGCTGGCCATAGAGGTGTAGGATTTCTTGTAAAGGCATCTCTAAAGAATAATATCCAGGAATTTGTAGGCTTAAACGACAGAATAGCTGTACTCAACATACTCCTCCCAGGCTACCCAGAACAATGGACACTAATACAAATCTATGCACCAACAGAACAAGCCGATGAAACAGAGACGGAGCTCTTCTATAACACTCTAGCGGACCACATAAGAAACAATCAAAATAAAAACACTATAGTCATGGGCGATTTCAACGCCCAAATCGGTACTAGACAAGCCTACGAAGATTTTATAATTGGAAAATATGGCCATGGCAAAAGAAGCGTGAATGGGCAACGACTGGCAGAATTTTTAATGGAGAACAACTTATACCTAATGAACTCTAAGTTTAAGAAGAAAACAAAATGCAAATGGACATGGGTCTCCCCTGATGGAAAAACTAGAAATGAAATTGATTACATCCTATCGAATAATCCCAAAACCTTTGTCGACGTAGACATTATTCAAAATCTTAACTTTAATACTAACCACAGAATGGTTCGTGGAACTCTACTTCCAAAAGACATTAAAAAATCAAGAAAACATATACACAAAACTACAGGAAAAGATTTTAAACACGAAAATATTCAAGAAATAAAAACTAAAATTAACTCCTTAGCAAAAAATGAAACCTACAAAACCCTACACATTACAGAACAATATAACAGCCTAGAATTACAACTGACCAGCAGTGTTAGCAACATACAACAAAATGGAAAAAATAAATCAAAAAAACTCAGTGACAAAACGCTAAAACTACTTGCAGAAAGAAAAGAAATGATACAAGAAGACAAGAAAGGAAATTTAAAAAAAATTAATAAACTAAGCAAACAAATACGAGAGCATATAAGGAATGACCAAAGATCTAAGAGACTAAGAACGTTGGAAAATTACATAGAAAAATCTGGTGGCACAAGAAAGGCTCTGAAAGTACTACGAGAGAAAAATGACTGGATTCCAAAATTGAAGAAAGCAGAAAAGAGTTTTACTCAAAGGAAGGACATTCTAGAGACAACAACAGACTTTTATAAGACACTTTATTCCGATCAAAGTAAACAAATAAACTATGAGACAAATGCAAACAACAAAACCAAAGTGATAAACCCTTCAGAATACAGCACACAAGACAAAGAACCTGATATTCTACAGTGCGAAGTGGAAAAAGCAATAAAAAGTCAAAAACTGGATAAAGCTCCTGGACCAGACATGATATACAATGAACTACTAAAAGGTACCATAGAAGAGATAAGCCCACTATTAACAGATATCTTCAACAAAATAGTTAACACAGGCATCATCCCACAACAATGGAACATATCGCATATAATATTGATCCATAAAAAAGGCTCTAAAGAGGATGTCAATAACTACAGACCCATCAGCCTTATGTCTAATATCTATAAAATATTTTCAAAGGTACTTCTCAACAGGATATGTAAAAAGATTGATGAAAATCAGCCAGAAGAACAAGCAGGCTTTAGAACCAATTACTCCACTTTAGATCATATTCATACCGTAAAACAAATAATGGAAAAATACAGAGAATACAATCTACCACTATACACCGCCTTCATAGACTACAATAAAGCCTTTGATAGCCTTAATCACAACTATATGTGGAAATGCCTACAACAAATGGGAATAAATAATATGTATTTGAATATATTAAAGGAAATATACAACCACAGCAAAGCAAGAATCAAACTAGAGAAACTAGGAAGCATCTTTCAAATCAGCAAAGGTGTTAGACAGGGTGATCCTATCTCCCCGAAAATATTCCTAGTTGCTTTGGAAGGCATTTTCCGAAATATCAGCTGGGATCAAGTCGGTATAAATATTAATGGAAGATTACTTAGCCACCTTCGCTTTGCGGATGATCTGATTCTTTTTGAAGAAAACCCTAAAAAACTGCAGGTTATGATTGAAATGCTTACAAATGAAAGTATCAAAGCTGGACTAACCATGAATACAGAAAAAACTAAGGTGATGACAAACTCTATCAAGACAGAAATCAAAGTGAATGGAAAGATATTAGAGTATGTAGAAGAATATGTTTACTTAGGGCAAATAATCTCTCACGAAGACCAAATGTCTAAAGAAATACACAAAAGAATTGCTAATGGCTGGAGAAAATACTGGGCAATGAAAGAAATAATGAAGAGCAAGGCTATGAATATAGGTCTAAAGAAAAAAGTATTTAATACCTGTATACTGCCCTGTGTTACATACGGATGTGAGACTTGGTCCCTTACACAGTTACACAGGAAAAAACTGTCAACATTCCAGCATGCAGTTGAAAGAAGTATGCTCGGCATCAAGAGGAAAGATAAAATTCGAAACACCGACATACGGCGTAGGACAAAACTAACCGACATACTGATCAGAATAGACCAACAAAAATGGAGGTGGACAGGACACTTGATGCGTTCTTCTTCTTCTTCAAAGAACAAATGGAGCAACATCGTCACACACTGGTATCCACGTAACGGCAAGAGAAGTAGAGGACGTCAATACAGACGATGGGAGGACGAGCTAAAACTGACAGCAGGCCCAAACTGGAGGAGAGTCGCCTTGGACAGAACACAGTGGAAAGAATTGGAGGAGGCCTTTGCCGAAAGGCACACTGTAATTAGGGATATTTTATAATTTTAATTTATATATACTAACTTTAAAACTTACAGTAATAAAGGCTATTTTATTTTATTTTATTTTATATAATAAAATTATGTATCAATATTTTAAAACGTTTTCAAAAGCTAGCTGCTATCAGCTATACTTACTATAAAACCTCGGATTTGGTGAAATATGTAAGATCCTGAAAAATATTCATAATATAAGTATTAACATCATCAATTATAAGCAAAGCAGCTATTAGTGCATTTTGTTCTTTAAGCACACCTAAATAGATACCTCATAATCTTGAAGTTCTTCTTCCGTAAATTGGCTTCTTCCTTGACCCATTGCAATCCTCACAATTCAGAAATAATAAGTAGTATTTAGTAATATCTTAGATGTAAAACCAAAATCCTAACAGTATTATACAATAAAAAATGATAATTAAACTATTAAATGATGAGTGTACTTTATTGTTAATGAAATCTAATCACAGAAACGAATGTAAATAAACAATATTGAAACTCATTTGACATAAATTGTTTTTTTTTTTTTTTTGGATTTTTATGGAACATAGACTGTGATACTGTACCACAGGTTGGTTTTAAAGTCTAAACACACACAGTTTTCGTATCGTTGTCAAATGTCATTTACCAATTAAATAAAGGTTGCTATGGTAAGATAAATGACCTCTACTAACAAAAATCAAAATCAGCGCGGGAACTAATATTTTTTACATTTTGTAACACTAAACATTAATTTAAATGTGGTAAGACTTATAACTATCACATCACTCAAGGACTATCTTTAAATATAGAACCTTTTTTGTAGGGGCCGTGAGGAATCAATTCACATAAGGCTTGTTGTTTATTTTCGCAGGAAGTTGTCCGCCAAGTATGCTGCTTTGTTAGAAGTATGCAATTATGATAACGATTTCTTCTCGGATGTCCCGGAGCCCAGGCGCGGTAGGTAGTACAATCGAGGCCGTTCCCTGATAACAAAACCAAGTAAAATACTACCGTAAATGAATAGGGGTTAAAACGTTAAAAATTTGATTAAAAGTCATTATTACAAATTGTCGAAATAACATAAAATTTGTGAATAACAGTCTAAATTTATATTTTAATTTTGCAGTCACCATAAGAACATATTTCTATACCATCGTTATATGTTTCGTTGCTACAAAAAACCTTTGATCGTCTATTTTAGATAAATTTTGTTGAGGACTTGGGCTTCTAAAAGCTAGTTAAGTTTATAAAATCTTACCATTTACCTCAATAAATCTTGTCTCGTGGTCCTTTTTTAAGCCTACAAACGCAGTGGCTACTCCCGCCCCAGTGAGGAACTGCGCAAGAGCATCTGTTCTTTGTTCACTGTTCACATCTGCTAATGTACTACTCATATTCTTGCACTTATCGTCTGCATTTGTATAGTTTAATTTACGAGACAGAAGGTAGAACATGCCTATACTTGGTACGCAAGTTGCATTAACGTTAGCTAAAACAGATGAGATCCTTATAAATATACACGTCGTTTAGAAAGCACAGCTTGGAGAGCCACGATTGGATACAATATTCATGATATACAGGGTTATTGGTAATTGAACGTTATCCCGTTGGGAGGTAATAGGGACTATTCAACTCACCTTTCAGGACCCTCTTCCTGAATAACCCGTTTTCTTTGTAATATTTTTTTTCAATTTCTTTGATATAAGTTGCTAGTTTTATGCTTTGCTAACAAAGCAGTTATGTTTTTTAAATAATATGCAAGATAAGTTTCGTTTATGTTTTTAAGGCAATTGCGTGGGATAAGAATCTCAAAAAAAATCGTTCTTCGTTCCGCATTGTCAAATTTGGACTATTGTGTAAATATTTAAAATTAATCGATGTTTAATTGTTTTTGAAAAAATTAGATTTAAATTGATACGTTTTTAAATAAGTTTTTGTTGTTGCTTTATTGTAAAATTTTGAAATAAGCTAAAAAAAATGGTTCACTTTTACATAATGCATAATTATGGGGGCTAAAACTATGAAAAAATTTGTATTAATAATTTTATTATTTATTTTTACAAAATCTATTTAATAGACCTTATGACCTCCTTACGGTATACGTAGAATTACCAATAACCCTGTAGATAGACTTTGTTCCTGTGTGATTTTAACTTAATCTCGCTATCAAATAGTCAAAAGCATACTTACGTATGGGCTTAGCAGTTAGCATAGATACTGTAATAATCGTATCTTGTGTCATTATTCAGTGAGAGTCCACCTTCAGCTTCGGAACATTTGAGCACTTCACACGGGTATTCCGGCTCCGAGCGGTTCCAAGTTGGGCTAAAATTTAAGGCCAACGCCTTTTTCTCAATGCCAAGTCGTTTACAACTTGTAAGAGAAGAGTACTTGGCTCTTGCGGCGATGCCAAGTGTAGATCTATGGCATGGTTCAATTAAATGATACTTTGGTACACTTGTAGCGGTGGAACATCTTGGATTTGCATTGATTGATGTTATGAGGGATATAAAAAGTATTTTAAACATTAATATCGATTGTCAATGCTAGCACAGATTAAACGTTTAGTATTGTCTTAGATATGATTAATTTAGTCTCGTAGATACTTAATAATAACAAAGTATTTATATTTTATTCATAGCCTTAAATGAAAAGACCTACTGGACACACAAACAACTGACTGTTATTTAAATGAAGGCCGAGTTTATATTCATGAAAACAAATCTAATTGCTTGTATCGGAAATGTCTATCAAATATGACACTGTAATCACAGTAATTCGTTTTCTAATTTTACTTTCAATAGACCACCAGGGTAGGGAAAGTTAACTGTTATTGTTTTTGATACGATTCAGAGTTTATATTTTAGTAGGTAAGAACTTCATACTGCAACTAGACTTTAGGCTAATCTAGTAAAAAGTATTTTAGAACGTTATTTTTAAAACTGAATAATTATGTTGCAGTTTATGCAACAGATACAAAAAAACCATACACAAAACATCATTACCTATATGTTTATGTTAAAGTTTAGTGTTTAAAGAATACTTAAAAAAACGCTATATATATTTTCTATCTGAACCCTATTATTTAAAGTATCAATCTGATATTTTATATTCAAATTGTGTCTTTATAAATGAAGTTAAAAAGGCCCGGAAAATCCTGACAAGCCTTTAGATATTACTAATTACTTAATTTCAGGTGAGCCTGATGTCCTTGTTCTATAATTTACAAAACGTTATTCGAATAGAATTCTGAACCTCATTTGTGCGATTTTGGTTGAAGACTTGAGTTTTCAGCAACGGGTTGGAACACGTTGATTTCAATACAAATATGCGTTATTTACAAAACAAAACTAACTGAAAATACCGAGCTACATTTTGCTGCCATTATGTAAGTATTCACTCGGCTCTCCGATGAACAAAAAAAGGGTGCGTTTACTTATGTACGCGCGTAAGAAGTTATACTTCTTTGGCATTATTAAAAATAGTTTTTGATTGCATGCAAATAATTAATTACAATTAAATAATCAAAGACTGGAAAAGGAGTCATTATAGTCAATAAAGTTCAGTTTACATTTGAAAAATTAAATAAATAAATATTTATTAATATTATATTTATTATTATTTTCTGATATTAATTAGTATTGATTTAAATATTCAATTTAAATCACTTCTGATAATAATTCAGACACACATATAAAATTCGCATTTGTATAATGAAAACTAAATGAAAACACGTGTTTTAAATGTAGAAACTCAAAGCATGTGGATAAATATTATAAATATAAATACACAGTGAACAGGGGCGGCGTGCGTGCCAACATGCGCCACTAACTTCATTCTGTTAATTTTGTGTCACGGTGCGCGCGCATCGTAAAATTTCACTCTCATCAATTTTTAATAACGCGCCTAAAGAAGTATAACTTCCAAAACCAATTTCTGTGCTCTGTGTGATTGGAAGCGAGGTTAGGTTACTAATGAACACATACTCGTAGGTACATATTAAACATATTAATAAAAAAGTTTATATATAAGTTTTACAAATTGTAACTGTCCGATATATTATTTTTATCAATAGCGTCAATAATGTCAAAAATCTAGGACTATCGGTTTTATTATTAATGTCAAACATTTGGAAATGCATTTTAATTCTATTGGAAATAATTTACATTAATAAGACATTTATTTAACAATATGGGCTGTTTTTATTCTAGGCGAATTTTGGAGGTAAGTTTATTAAGCAAGACTTACTTCAATAGTTACTTTTACTTCACTAATAAGCTTATTTTGGTAATACAACCACCGATAGGTAGGAATAGGATTTTTCAAACTTATTAATTCCTCCAGATTTTTGATTCTCCAGATATCGTTCAGTCTTGAGTTCAAACCTACCTGTACATTATAAATTTAAATGGTTTAAAAAGCTAATATTACTATAATCTAGAAGGACTTTAGTTGACACGGAATTTAAGGTCAATTTTCTATAGGGCTTGCCGATTTAGTCTCAAAACATTATAATGTGTACATTCAAAGTTTTGATGATATTAGATTTAGATGAGATGACATTAAAGTTGTAATGATAAACATTGACAATCCGCAAAATCAAATTTGTGTCAGTAAAAAATATATTGTATAAATCTTAATATACTAAATAAATACGCTAAATATCATGTTTTGCTAAAAATAGTCCGAATTCGCTTACGATTTTGTTGTATACTAGGAAGACCTGGTTTATGACATGTCTCCGATCAGACATTTGCCAGTTATATTTGTGAACGGAGTCCCTGGTGCTGGGAACCAGACAGTCGCTGAAACAATGGCCAGTATCACAGGATATATGATGATAAGGCCTGGTGAGCTGATCAGGGAAGAAGCTGTAAAGGATACTGCGCGGGGGCGAATGGTCTCTGATAAGTTACAGGCACAAGAAGATATTTCTGAGGTAAGTTTGTTTCGTGAGTATTAATGGCAATTAGGTGTATTTAGAAATTTTCGTCATTCCCGAGTTAGTTCGGTGGCGGTTTTTTGTATGGAGATGTTTAATTAAAACTCTTTGTTTGAAGCTGGGTAACAATTGACCTTAATGGTTTATAATATGAGCTTATAACTAACTTGGTTTATTTAAGGGTTCGCAAATCTAAATGACACTTATGCTATTGGACATTATCGGAAACGAGAATGTTAAAATACAATAGGCGTGGTAAAAACAAAGGCTCAATGTTGGCTGCAAGTGTACGATGATTTTTTACATTTCTTATTATTATCTAAAATCTTTATATATATAATTCTTCTGTGAGTGTGTATGTCACTGAACTTCTCTCAAACGACTGGACCGATTTTGATGAAATTTTTTGTGTGTGTTCAACGGGATCTGGGAATGGTTTAGATTCACAAATCAGCCCGCCAGATGGCGCTGCAGTCGGTACTTTCATACTTTGCTTTACTAATTGCTTGAAATATCATGCAGGACAACTTCTGTCGGGTCCACTAGTATTTATATATAACCCAACTTTAGTTAAGTACCTAACTCCCGTATTGACATAACACTATAGACCAACTATTTTGATGAAATCAGGCAAGATTTTTTTAAATTTATTTCTCAAAGTTCACATTATAAATTCACGCTGATATCGAAAAGATATTTAAATTTATTATTCATCGACAAATACCCACACAAGAAAACAATGAATAATATTATAATAATAACAGCTATCTATGTACAACAGACCGCCATATCTCTAATTTAGAACTTGAAACTTAAAAGTGCGAAATATTACTATGTACTAGCAAGTTACCTACTATATATACTCGTATACAAGCTACTTAAAATAATGTAATGAGCACGATTCATCACATTACTCAATGAACCCAAGAGAGCTCAACATCTCATAAAATCTTTGGGGATCTATTTAAAAGGGTTCGGAGTTCGAGGCCCTTCGGCATAACCCCCTCGTAAATAGTAGATATAATAGATGCAAATATTTGTGTCAATAAAGATAATAAAGTATTTTCAAGCTTCATATCCCTAATCTTTACAGCAAGTAACCGTGGATTTGATAAAAGAAACGATGCTACTAAATCAAGATGCGAAGGGGTACATTCTGGTGGGCTTCCCCAGAAATCCTAGGATGTCAAGCATTTTCAATAGGCAAGTCAAGTGGCCCGAGAAAATTGTTGCTTTGGAGGTGGACAATGAGGTATAGTATCATATTTTCATAATTTTCTCTACCAGCGACTTATTCATAAGATACTGACAGATGGAGCCAGTGGACTCGATTGGCCGGTTATAACATAATATATAAAACAAGCGTATATATATTGTACTCTTAATGGGGCAAGAGTAGATCAGACAATTTGTAGAAAAATAGATAATTATTAACGTTTTGTGTCTTCCAAAACATTCTTTATACAATGAAGTCTGCATATTAAACTGCAGTTAAATGTTAATGGTATTAAAAATCGTTTGAGCAAACCGGACATAGGAAAGGACCAACAGATAGGTTGAATATAGTTTTTTAGAAATAATATTAAAAAGATAATTTCATGTTAGTATCTGTATCACTGTACTTTTTTATGTTGTGTGACACTAATATTATAAATTAACTAGCGGATCCGGCAAACGTCGTTTTGCCATGTATATCATTTATAATAAAAAATAGGGGTTGATCGTAGAGGGGTGAAAATTAGGGGTTGTATGTATTTTTTAATGCTGTATCATAAAGAAATAAAAACAGAAAAAAATATCTAAAAATAAAAAAAAATATTTAGGGACTACCCTTAACATTTAGGGGGATGAAAAATAGATGTTGTCCGATATAGACATACCCAATAGGCACACAAAATTTCATGAGAATCGGTCGAGCCATTTCGGAGGAGTTTAACCACAAACACCGCGACACGAGAATTTTATATATTAGATATATTAGAACGTACGATCACAGTCTTAACGATTTTCTACATTTCTAGTTAGCAGCAGCAAGACTGCAAAGCAAGCTTTCGGAGTTAGGCCGACCGGAGTCAGAAATCAACGCAGCAAGACAAATTGTGAAACAAGCCGCGCACAAAGTGAAGAATGTTCACAAACGATTTGGCGGACATGTAGTTACGGTAGACAAATTCTCTTTACTATATACATTTAGGGGCTAGAACTCTCTATGGATGATATCTTACTGCAAATTTTTCTTTATTATGTCATTTTTACGTTTCGTCAATGTTGATCACTTATTTTTCGTTTCCGTTTTAGCGTCTAAAATCTAGACGTTAAAAATTTGCTGGCTTCAAGAGATTCTCACTAACTAATTAGTATTTAATTTAGGCCTATTATTATTATTTATCTATTTTTCTTCCCCTGCAGCTTGATAGTAGCGGGAATCCAAAAGCTTTAGCGAACACATTAAAAGAAATTCTCTCGGACACGATAGAGAAGGCACAGAAAAACCAAGCCCCCACTACAGCATCAGCACCCGCTGTGATGACCAGCCCAGACTTGGAGACGGAAGTAGAAATAGCCACGTGATTTTATAGTTGTATTTAATAAACGTTTTAATCTATTTTGTTTGTTTTTTTGGTAAAATGTTATTTAACATTATTTGATATGAAATTTATTTATTTATACGAATGGTTACACGATGATTTGATAACGAAAAAGTAAGCTATAGCGTCCCCAGTAGGAAAAATGTTGTGTTTAGGAACCCACTTTCTTTTCTTCGGCGCATTTGACATATTAAGTTTGTAAATTTAAAGAAATAATGAGACTATATTCCTGACTCTCAACTCGTTTACACGTTTAAAAATAACTTTTACCGGATTAATATGCGTTAGCAAACCCGGTATATTGTTTGCGAAGATATTTTATTAATAAAATAGTTGTATACTAATACAACGCCTGATTCAGTGCCTACATATTCTTTTAAATATTTTCTCTCGTACCATGGCTCTTAAAAAACTTTAGTTTCGCGTAAAAGTAAAATAATTATGAAAAATGAACAACGCTTACGTACATGCCACAAAATCCTGTCGATCAAGATATAATCGACATGTTATACTCTGTTCAAAATTGACTATTTAAAAACAAAAAAAAACTGGCCACTAAGAATATTTTTTCCAAATTTCAAATAGACAAACGTTTTCGCATAGTTGTCATTTGTCACAAAACGCATCGATTTTCAAAACAAAAAACGGAATCAGTTCGTATTCAAGCGTCCACGATCGACCGTGAGTTTTTCTTAATAATATAAAATAGGAATAAAACTGCCACGCTGCGTAAATCAGTGATCAACGTTATGAAAATAAAATTGCGTAAGTATAGTAAAAGTTTTGACACTAAACTTTTATTATTGACAAAAACAAGAATGACTGAAACTTCGCTGACAATATTTTACCCGCTCTTTAACTAGACATTTTTTACTTCAAAAGCTTCAAATCATGACTTCAACTAAAACTGGCACTAGCCGGTGAAGTGAAGTTCAAGGATTTGTAAACTTTAATATAATTTTAGTAATTTCCTTACAATATCTCTGCTAAGTCAGCTGCATCGTTACGATTTACGATACTTAGGTATAGATAGGATACCTATTAGGTACCAAGCCGTATTTCATCGGGAGATCAAAATTTTCGTTAAACTACTAGGCTTAACAGTTACTCAAAAGTGAAATGCATTGACCATACTAAAATAAAACTTTTCTATATTTTTGTTTTATTAATTGAAATTTAATTTGAATTTTTAGCACGGGACCGATTTCCGTCAACGTCTTCTAATGAAGACCTTGATACTAGTAATGATTGGGGGGACGTTCGTCCACTGGCGATGATGCCCCGACTGCCCCCACCTCATCCACCTCAAAGTATCGTCGTGGGGGCAGTAAGGAAGAGAAGAGGTAACCTCCCAAAGAATTCTGTCCGTATCTTAAAGAGGTGGTTATATGAACATCGGTACAATGCGTATCCAAGTGATACTGAAAAGTTTGCTCTTAGTCAAGAGGCAAATTTGACAGTTTTGCAGGTGAGCATATTGGATTTTAATTGTATTGGTCAGTAGATCTAATAATGATTAATTTAGTACCGGGAAATCTATATATATAAAAGAAAGTCGTGTTTGTTACAACACTTATAACTCGAGAACGGCTGGACTGATGTTAGTTATCTCTTTTTAGTGGATTCTTCTCCGCTCCGAATAGCAGAATAAGTAATAAAATATCGGATAAGTTATCAAATAAAAAAAATTAATTAATTAATTTTACGAATGCAAACTGCATGTGGTGCCATCTGTTGACAAAATTACGCATATCAAAGAAACCTATCACTTTGTTCTTGGGCCGGATAACAAAACAAAAAATGTTGTATATCAAAAAGTACTTTAACATGCAGTCTCGCAATATTAGCGCTAAAGAGGGAAGGCCTAATGTGTAAAACCGTCATTCTTTTTTCGCAATGGCAAGCAATAAAACATTTCTGTATTCGGAAAAAAGTTGTATTAATGTTATTACCTCAAATAAATCCTAAATTAAGTTGAACTAAAGTTAAAACGATATTTTTAGAATGTTAAGCGGAACGAAGTTCGCTGGGTCCGCTAGTAAATTATAATTAAGTAATGTCTTTTTACATTCACATCTAAATTGAAGTAATTGTATCAGGTATGCAACTGGTTTATAAACGCACGTCGGCGTATTTTACCCGAAATGATAAGACGCGAAGGTCACGACCCTTTACACTATACGATATCACGAAGAGGTCGCAAACAGCTTCACAGCATGGGACCAATTGTGGGGCCTATGGGACCCATGGTGGGATATCCTTCTACTTCGGGGTTCGGCATTCCACCTGGTAATATTATGGTACCTTGGAATGGAGTGGAAGTTCAGGTAAGTGCCCATTTTACTTTTTATTCCAATATATGTCATACCTTCGTTTCCATCATTAAGGGATTTATTTTAATATGTAATATAACTCTACATAGAATATCATCGATCCAAGTCGTCCAAACGATTATGGAGACGGTCTTTTGGTATACCGTGATGAACCAGAGCTGGGAGATGGCGAGGAAGACTACTCCAGTACCATAAGTGAGGAAGAGGTGAAATACGACCCGTCAGTGTGGCAAAGCGTAATACGTTACGGCCCCGAGGACAGGGATTTGAAGGTTGACAAGTGAGTTATTTTTCCGTTAGGGTGAAAGAAAGAAAATTACATTTTTGTCTAATATATAAAATTCTCGTGTCACGGTGTTTGAAATTAAACTCCTCCGAAATGTCTCAACCGATTTTTGTGAAATTTTGTGTGCATGTCGGTTAGGTCTGCGAATCTGACAACATTTTTTCATCCCCTAAATGTTAAGGGTAAATTTTAGGGTTGACCCCTAATTTTTTTTCATATTTTTAGTCAAAAATTTTTGTTTTTAGTTTTTTTATGATAGCATACAAAAATACTATACAACCCTAAATTTGTACCCCTCTACGATCAACCCCTATTTTTTATTATATAGATAGATAGTTTTTTTGTGTTTATAAAAGGAGCAACATCAATTTTATAATTAAAAAGAAAATCAAAACAAATAGATAGTTACTTTTTGAACTAATAAAATGTTTCCTAGAAATAATATACAGGGCAAAACAAAGTTTTTCGGATCGGCTAGTTTTTGTCTAAAAATAATGCTTTCTTCATAATAACATCTATATTTAGGTAGTGAATGCTGCAAACGAGAAAACGGCGGACGGTTTTATATAATAAATCAGAAGATTGCTTGATGTTATAAATTTTAAATGAAATAGGGGAACTTTCATACTGTTTTAATATCATTGACTGTGTTTCATTCTAAATGCTCTTAAACGTTAACAATTCCATAACCAGGAGTCCAGTAGTAATGGCAGTAACTACTGATGATGTACCAGAGCTGAGTGAGAGTACGGTTTGGACCCAGCTCACTCCGATACAACCTCGTCGGCAGGTGAGCCCTCCACCGCCACCTGTTGCCGTGGAACTAGAAGTCGCTACCACTGATATGTGGTGTCACACTTAGGAATTGAAATTTAGTATAGTTTAATTTATCAGATCAAAAGCCTGTCGTAGTAGGCCCAGTCAATTCTAAATTGCATAAGCGCCATAGAAATGTATTTTTTTTGCAAGATTAGGTTCTTTATCCGTATGGTCTAAGATCCCGATATACAACGACCTTCACCGAGATGCTTATTTAATGAAACGTATTTTATATTTAATTTAATATGTCAATAAATATAATCCATATAGGTTGCCTAGCAAATTTCAGTCCAGAGTATTTTAATTAATATTTAAAAAAAAAAATATTTTTTTAAACATTTCACCGGTATGGTTATTAGATAAATTCTATACCAATCGAAAGTATGAAGCCCATAGAATATGCAAACGTTAGGTTGTTTTTAATCAATTCATTATTTATGTATATATTTTTTATGTGACACTAAAGTATATATACATCTTTAGTAAAAAAGAAAGTTAAAGTGATACATATATAATACTACCCTGATTAAAAATATTGATTGAAAAAAATTACTACATGCAAATTATAAAAAATATTTTTTTTTTAAATATTAATTAAACATACTCTGGACTAAAATTTGCTAGGCAACCCATATGGATAATATTTATTGACATATTAAATGAAATATAAAATACGTTTCATTAAATAAGCATCTCGGTGAAGGTCGTTGTATATCGGGATCTTATACTAGTAGCATAAGGTAAAGAATAGCGATTAAAGGAAGGAATTATGTGCAGGCGACGTCGGTGTTAAAACTAAGTTAAATTGCAGACCCAATTTGTAACTAGTTTAGTTTCAATAAAAATATTTTGGTTCTGTCGAAGTGGTTTAGTTTGATTTAATAAACGATTCACAAAAACATATGTTTCATTTACGTTTTAACGCCGGCATCACCTGACAAAGGTTCATTTTTAACTGGAACCTATTTCTCAGGTGGTGTCTTGGGCGAACGAAGATTTTAAACGCTTGTACCTACTTGTGGAGACTGCGGTGGCTGTTCGTCAACGAGAGATTGAACAGGAGAAAAAGCTTATTTCATAAATTGCCAATTATTTATAGGTTTAAAACAAATTTAGTTAAAGTTAAAGTATGATATTGCATAGATAAGATAAAATATTTTTGTTTTGTAGACGTAAGTGAAGATAGTTAATGAATTTCAATAAAAAAATCTTATACCAACCCACTCAGGACTTGTGTGTAAAGCAATTTCTGTACTTGAAAGTCTTGATATTGTCGCGTTTCTGGTTATCTGACGATCTAGTAAATGTAAGACTTCAAATGACTATTAAAAATTGAATAACTACTGAGCCTAATATTTTTACTGTGGTAGGTTTTCTTGGTGCAAAAATAAATGAATATAACAGTAGAAATATAATTTAATAAAAGGCCATTTTAAATATTTACAATGCGAGTATTGTCTAGGCAGCAACGAGCGGATCCAAGATCTGTTGAACTTGGTTGAAGATGGCGTCTACTGAGTCTTCTGCATTTATCTGAAAAGGAAATTTACATTAGAAATTTATTTTCCTCCACGTTTCGAAATTATAAATATTATCTATCAATAATATCACGTCAATTGAAAGTTAAACATCTGAATTTCTGAATTTCGAATTCGGCGAAATTAAAAAAAAAAAATTGTTCATAAATACAGATTATACAAAATCTCACCCTCTTGATTTTCTCAGGGTACTGAGCTAGCACCAGGTCATTATTTTGGAGGAAAGTCTTGAGTCTTAACTTGATGGTGTCCTCGTTGTCATCGGCTCTTCCAGAGCTTGCCGCACGTCCTATAAGACGCTTTGTCAGCGTGTCTGATGACGCTTCGAAGTAGATTATGACCTAAAATTATTATAAAAAAACAGACATACATATATAAAAATATTAAAATGGTAGAAAAGAAAAATATTGTTTAATGTTACAAACATTTCAAATACCTCGTGGAATAAAATAAATAATAAAGACGTTCTCGGTGGTGCCAGTGGCACTACAACCCACGTCTTAAGATGCGTACAGACTATATAACATAACATGTTATACAACATTGCTATACAACATGTTTCAGATAATGTGGACAGTGAATGTTATGCAACATGTTATAATAACATGTTATTGATATGTGTGCTAGGACGAACCCAGCATTTACGTTTTTTTGTTTTTCTTTTGTTATTTAAAATGGTTATATAACATTGTTATATTGCATTGTTATTCTAATGTGTACAGTATTGTTTTATGTTATAATGTTGAATAACAAGGTTACATAATGTGGACGTGTTATAAAACACAAGTTATATAATATGTTACATAGTCTGTACGCACCCTAATACGACATTTTGTGCTTAAAGAGAAATTCCATTAGCACAGCATTGTCGCACGACCTCAGGGTCCAGAACACAATTTGTGAAACAGTGGTATATACGAGTAGGTACTACGTACGTATATACTGAAAGAATCGCTGATCAATCAAAATCAAAAAGAAATATCTTACAGTAACAGGTGCAATAGATTTCTCGAAAGCGATGCCCTGAGACTTTTCTCGCGGGTATCCGTCAATGAGAAATCCCTTTGACTCTTCCGCGCGGGCGAGTATAGCTTCCTTCAGCAGATCCAAAACAACGTCATTGGGCACAAGCTCACCTAAAACCAATTGCGGTTATAATTTAATTAAAATTACCTGATATAAATGAATTATATAGTGGAATCAGCGTGCGACTCTCATCCCTGAGGTCGTAGGTTCGATCCCCAGCTGTGCACCAATGGCCTTTCTTTGTGCGCATTTAACACTTGCTCGTACGGTGAAGGAAAACATCGTGAGGAAACCGACATGTCTTAGACCCAAAAAGTCGACGGCGTGTGTCAGGCATAGGAGGCTGATCACCTACTTTCCTATTAGATTAAAAAATGGTCATGAAACAGATTCAGAAATCTGAGGCCCAGACCTAAAGAAGTTGCAGTGCATTGATTTTTTTTAAATTGAATTATATGTTGATAAGCGGAATATAGATCGCGAGGTAACATTAAAATAATAAGGCTTAATGTTGCTAAATCAAATGCAAAGTTATTCTTATATAATAGCTTTTCAACACGCGATAAAAATTATGTAATTCGTCGAACAAAAACTATTCAACAGTATACTTTTGCTACTAAAATTTCAAATTTGAAACTTAACATCTGCCCGCTTCGCAGACTTAGAAATGGAGAAAAAAACTATTACAATATACCCTTTATATATTTGGAAATAAGAAAGGTATAGACGCACCCCGTTCCATAATGGCAGTGAGGCACTTGGCTCTGTCCGAGCCCGATTTGACTTCTGCCCTCAACAGGTCCCCAGTAGACAAGTGTGTGAAGCCGTACTTGGCGATTATCTTCTCGCATTGTGTGCCCTTACCGGATCCAGGGCCACCCAACACCCAGACGATTGGTTTCTTGCTAGTATCGATCGGAGCCTGTAACGGGAATAAAAAGAGGTAAATTGCCAAGTGACCTTGATATTATGGGGACAGATTATTTTATAAAAATAATTTTATTTCACTATTTTAATAAATTCACACGTGACCACATTTTAAAGGAAGGAGAGAATGCTTAATTGAAAACGCTTGACTAATTTCGTTAATATGACGGCGTACATAGTATATAATAAGAATTTCTATATTGGGAAACCTTAAAACCAATATTAAGCCTATAAAATAACAGGAAGTTTGTTAAATGTTAAGATCCGGTTTTGTTTATATTTCTGTATTTGATAATAATCTTAAAGTCATCAATGGATAAAGATTATACACACAAATTATATTCGATACTAGCAAACTCGGCGAACTCCGTTTCGCCACCAGATGGCTTCGTTTTATGTAAGATTTAATTTGGTGATCCCGCTTTTCTGTTGAAATTTTTAACAAATTTGTTATAAACCTCACGGAGCCCGAGACCTTTCCAACGAATGCAAAACCGTAGAAATCGGTTCGTGCGTTCTGGAGTTATAGCGTCAGGACGGAAAACCCGACTTATTTTTATATAGTAGATAAAATTTTGATGACCAAGCAAAGACAATAATGCTACTTTTGAGATATATATTTGTATCACTAACCCTCTGAAAAGCTTTGCATTTCGGCGACATACACTGAAGTGGACATGCGGGCAATTTGTCAATTTTTGGCTGATCGCATGGAAAACATTTTTCAGCCATTTTATAATATATACAATAAAAAATAGGAGCAAATCACTAAAATCGTCACATTTTGATTGCTATAGTTTCTTTGTCAAATTCTTGGCACATTATTTTGTTAAGGTTTTGGCAATCTATGGTTTTCTAAACATTCAAATTAAGTACTATACAGATAATATAGCTTAGAATTTATAAATTAGTAAAAATCTTATCCTTTGAGTGATATCTGGATTTTATATCACTACTATAATAATAATAATCTTACTTTTTTGCATATTTAACCCTTTATCGACAGCCAAACATTAGTGCGGAGATCACAATGTTATAGAGAAATTTGGAATCTTAGAAATTAATAAATGCCTTATATTTCGATAGAAATATTTTGTATTTACCATGACAAAGCAGAATAAAACGAATTCTTATAAGTAACCTTGTGGTAACAATAAGGTCAGTTCTATTTTAGTTTCGGCAGCGAACATCACAACCGGTGGCTTTAGAATAAGATTATTTTAAAATCTTTCTGACATCACAAACACTACTCCAATTTAAAAAAAAAATGTATTATTTACTTTAATAAAAAAAATCTATTATTTCAGGGCTGATGTCTGCGAAAATGTGTCAGTCAATTATTAACGATATTTAAAATTATTTATTATTATTATTATTTATAAAAGTACTCGTGGGGTTTTTTCAGTCTAGTTTTTCCGCAAATAGTATTTTGAGCACATATTGAATTGTTTTGAAGTCTTATAAAATATTAGTACTATATAAAAATTAAAGATAAAAAAATAATTAAGTGTCAATTAATCGGTCTTAACACACAGATGGTACATATCCAGCGTTCTAACATTTGTTACCTCGGTGAAATCAAATCATGTGCGTTACAAACTATGCCGCGGATGATACATTAATCATTATTGGATGTTAAAACATTAAATACTCATTATTCGTAGAGGTTGCAAGCTACGCCGTAGCTGATACTCCAAGATTCGACATTGCGTGTAGCAGGTTACGCAAAGTTATTGCCAGTCATAAATATTATTTGGCTTCAAATTTATAAATGTCATGCCTTCCGCATTATGTAATATAATGATGCCAGGATATTGGTAGAATATATATTTTTTTTAAACAATACAAACATAAGTAGTACAATAATACACTACATTATGGTGAGAGAGGGATGATGCTTGAAAGGCACAGCAATACATATATGGAAAAGATATGGGATTAAATTAAAACATTTGTTATAAAAAACAAATTCTTATATTATTATTTTGTATTTTAGTGCGATTTCATTCAGTCATTATGGGATGAAAATTTCAAGCCCAACAATCTAATTTAAGAACCAAATCATTATTCGATATTGTTTGGATACAAAATTTGTAGCCTCTTGAAATAGTAATTATTAAAGTACTCATTTATTGGAAATTTAAAATATCATAAATGTAAAGAAATAATATTCTAGAGTTTATCGAATGATCAATTACCTTAGATGATGTTCTCCAGTGTACACAGTTCAGTTCAATAAACGTTGTAACAAAAAATAACACAAAATAAAGTATTCTACTGGTGATAGTTTCGTCTTTGAGAGAGTTTCTCATTTAGCAAGAAGGCCACGACTAAAGATGAAAATTGGCGCGAAATGAACATTAACGTTTGGCGTGTGTTAGAGCTTCACTTGTTTATTTTTGGAAATGTAAAAAATATTAAAGGGAAAATATAGCAATAATATCGTAGTTTTTAAGTAAGAGTAAGAACGTGACGTAAAAATCGTCCGGCTAGTTTGCCCACTATTCTATAAAAAAAGTACACGTTTAAGTAAACTGAGTTCGTGGTTTTACCGTAAAAATTATTATGGTATTACAATGATTTATCTTATTTCATAATTAAGGTATCATTTATACAGTTTTAATTTTGTATTGAATTATAACACTATTTAATCGGAGTTAAATGACATTCACGCCTAACATAAGTCCCCGGTATCTTAAACTATTCACGAAGCTGCCAATTGGCGGTAAAACGAATGTTCTTATTGCGCGTAAGAATAACACTGGATTATTTTGGAAAAATAACCATCAAACGTACGATTTGCACGTCATTTTACATCGTCATAATGGATATTTTGAGTCATGGTAACTATCGTATATTGTTTTAGAATTAATATAATGTATCTTGTTTTTTGGAAAAATTTGAGAGATAGAAAAAGTCCCTGGACACAATTGCAGGGGAGTAGAGTATAATTAATAAAAAAAACTCTTGTTAATATGGAATATTAAAGTTTATATTGCATTTTTACTTAGGTCTTCTAATATAATATATAAAAAATCAACTATAACGTATGTTCGCTTTATTCAAAGAACATTTCCAAAAATATGCAAAGATAATAAAAAGGGAATTAAAAGAAAAACTATCGTATAGTAAAAAAATAAATCCCATAGTCCCAGCCAAATTAATTTTATTTAAGTGGTTATAATTATTGTAACTTACTCAAATTTTGTCAACGATTTAACCGTATAAGTAAAAATTCGATTAAAATTATATTATATTTCGAATGGAAGTAGTCACTATTCAGATCAAGAACACGTGCGTGAAACGATCCATGATTCATCTTACTTCTAATATTATTAAGTTAAGTTCAATCAATAAACAACGGTAAGTAATAGTTTTCATTTGTAAATGAAATGGTGCATCATGTAAATTTGACATAGATAATAATAAAACGTAATGTATTGGCATTTTATTTAATTGTGCTGCAATTTATAAACATACCAATGGTACTTCTATGGTGAAGGAAAACATTGGAACAGCAACAGCAGGAAATCGGCATGTCTTAGATTAAAAAATAGACCACGCCAGGCACAGTAGGGTACATACTTTCATATTATGAAAAAAATATACAGTAACCTAGGAAGACGAAGATCTGTTTTTCGAGATCACAATAACGTTCGTGTGAATGTACAATATCTAAATCCACTATTTTTGGAACGATCATGGTTACAATGTGGTTCATGTGTGTACTATGACCTTAATCACTAGTATTGGATTTTGTTGCCATTTGACCTTTAAAAAACCGATGTTAAAAGAACTGTCGAAATCATTTGTCTACGTATGTTTTATTACGCAAAATAATTAATTATCTTTTTAAAAAAATTAAACATATATTTTATATATTATATTATCTAAAATCAAATGTAATGTAACTTTATTCCGAATAATACAAACACCTTTAAAAAGCAATAATAATAAAAAATCTTATATTGATTAAATTAATATTATACCGCAGCAATATTATGTTCAGGTAAAACTTGATACTAAGTGGATTGATCACTGTATGCCATATCATCAATAATATAAAAGAAATAATGAGTAGAAATAAAGTATGTTTTAATTTAGAAAGTATCTTTTCTATTCTTAACGCGTCTGTGACGTAATCTTATCTTAAATTTCATTCCGTTACACAATGTGTTGATAATTATAGATTTTATTTTTAGATTCATATAACAAACTAAGAATTAAAGAATTGTTCACTTACCATTTTATTTAATATCCCCTTCTAGGACTATAACCAACACCCGAGCTTCCCAAGCTCTGTGGGGCAACTGCAGATAATCAGGCGGTCAAGGTCGTCAAAACTGTGCCAAACAGCGCGACCCTTTGCGCGGGAAACTTTCAGGCGAAATGACAGCTGTCTGTAATCTGTGGAAAATATATCTGTCAGAGGTTTATATTCTGTTGTTATTCCTAACAAAAATGTTGTCCTAACGCGCAATAGTAAAACTTTTCTTTTCAAAACAATATGATAAAAATTACAAATTAATAGCGTAATGGAATAACGCACCGATTATCGCGTATTAAAAAATAGTAAATAAAGATAGCAGTCTATAGCAATTTCATACAGGTAACTAACGTATTCTCAATTCGAAACATATCTTCTAATCGTTATTTATTACGATAAACGTTTAAAACGAGTTAAATTCTTAAAACTTACCTACAACGAAGAATTTTTCTTCTGTAACACTTCGAAACTAAACTGCAATAACCTGATTAATATGTTGCATATCGGTTGTTACCATGAAGGCCGCAGATAAGATTGCAAAAATTATATTAATGTGATTCGTTGATTGGCAATGGATATCAAAAAATAATTATAGCGCCAAGTTTCCGCGAGTTTTTTCTTCTTCAACTTAATGACTAAAGATTAAACCGTCAAATGTTTTCGAAATTTTGGAAATTACAAAAATACATCGAGATCTTTTCAGGTGAGTTAGTTACTTAAAACAAGAGGATCAATGAAACGAAAAATAATTCATATAAAAATTGTGCTTATTTATTGTTCGTATACAAATAAGGCTACGAGCTAAGGTACATTGTGTTAACAAAGTATTTGTTTATTATTATTATAACTTTAATGATTATCTTAAAATCTAATTCAAGTTTTACACATATTATAGGCATTTTGCCTGTTTGAACTTATATTACTAAGATTTTCTTATACTAAGCCTTCGATTAACCCTAATTATATTAAGCCAATTCCTGACTATAAAATAAATGATCTGTTTAATGCATACACAATTTTAAATGATTATATTTGGTATATTAAATTCTTATATATTATAGTATGCCATAAAATCTATTAAGAAAATAATAGTAAATTTTAGTTTTATATTTAATTTTTTTTTCATCTCAATCTTACGAAAAACAGTTATGAAGAGGCGTGTTGTTCGCCTTAAGATTGTTTTATTTATATAGTCAATCTAATGTGTACCTTAAATAGGTTATTAATATAAAATTTAGCTTACAAGTGCAGTGATTATTTAATGTTTTAACTCTACGACTAAAACTAACTTGGCCCCTGTGATACTAATTGATATTACTATACTACAATTAAAATTGAGTGACTTATTTTAAATACGTTCGAAGAGTCAATCTCATCTAGTTATGACAATCGTGTTGAGAAATAATGTTTTTGTGAGAGAAATTGATTGACAGATTCACGTTTAGCGTACGAAAACTATTTTACAATAAGATCGAGACGTATCTTACCATTAAATCCATTACGACTTATTAAAATACAAAATATCTTATTACAGTTTCAATTACTCGTTCGTTTTTTCCTTCAATCTGTGTTGACGCTATTGGACATAGATGATAATAGCAAAATAATTTTATGAAAAATCGTATTGCGCGTAACATTTTTACATTTTGATTTGACATTAGTATAAACCTCAAGGTAGAGGTAACTGGTAAGCTTGCTTTAGTTAAAACAATAAGTAGTTTTGAATATGTGTATATTTCCGGTATTCGTCATACAAGTATTACTAGTGTTGGTTGTATTATATAAGGCAAGTAAAACATATGAAAATATTAAAGTTGTAGGCACATACATAACTTTAATTTATTTACAAAGATCAGTGTTGCCACTAGGCCAACTCAGCACTCAACGTTCGCCTTCGCTTCAGCGTGCGACTCTCATCCTTGAAGTCGTAGGTTCGATCCCCGGCTGTGCACCAATGTACTTTCTTTATATGTATTTAACATTCGCTCGAACGGTGAAGGAATACATCGTAAGGAAACTAGCAGCATACACAAAAAAAAGTCGACGGCTTGCGTCAGGCACTGAAGACTGATCACCTACTTGCCTATTAGATTTAAAAATGATCATGAAACAGATTTAGAAATATGAGGCACAGACCTAAAGAGGTTGTAGCGCCACTGATTTTTTTTAAAGAATGCACAGTTTTTGTGTGAGTCGTGTTAAATGACGCTTTATTTACTAGAAATAACCAATTAGCCAAGGCTACATCTAGGTTTTTAGAATAAGTATATAAAAAACGTTAACATTTTCAATAATGTGTTATAAGTTAGTGATTTGGTCCATATTATTAACTAATTTTTATATAAATATAAACTTAATTAAATTATATATAATAGAGCTATAGACAGTAAGTCGGTTTGACACATTTGACACCGGGGCCCGAGGTAAATATGGTGTGACCAGCTATCGTTGAAAAAATACATTTATATCATCATACATATTCTTTTTATCTATTATTACAATTACAGTCAAAACCGTTTCCGACGACATCGTTTAGAACAACATATCGGTTATATTGACCAAAATCAAAGGTCCCGGCTGAATTCTATTGTATTAGGTTCTTTTTTTTTTATAGAACGGGGGGCAAACGGGTAGGAGGCTCACCTGATGTTAAGTGATACCGCCGCCCATGGACACTCTCAATCCCAGAGGGCTCGCGAGTGCGTTGCCGGCCTTTTAAGAATTGGTACGCTCTTTTCTTTTTCTTTTCTTAATAAGAACGCCATCGGCTGTTACGATTACCAGTTCTTACGACCAAATATGAGTAGTCGATGACGTCATAACAGATTTTGACTTTATTATGTTTGTATATCCATAGACCACAGCTATAGAGTGTGATGGGAATGACTTCCCCCTTTGACACGTGACTATTTTCATACAATTGCATGTCGAAAAGTGACTTTGTCTCAAGCCCCTGATACGTATATTACCGACTGTATATTAGCATAGTATATTTTTATTAGTATTGTTTAGTTGTAGAATTCATACATCCAAATTCGGCCACTATTGATGCTTTGACATATATTATATATGTGTATTGACAGTTATATTTCCCGAACTTTGTTCGTACAGTCGTCTGACGTCATCTTGTGTCATTTGGGACACAGACGGGATGCGTGTCATGTTTATCAATGGTTTCACCTGAAAATTTAAAATAGACCTATTTACAGCCCGTTCAAACTAGTCGTAAGTCGCATATGACTAAAAGTCGAAAGTCTGATGTGCCTGTTCACACTGTGTCGCGAGTCGTATAGGTCTTAGTTTCGCGCCATTCGGTACGTAGCGAATTCGCGAGATGGACGCCGAGAACTTGTTGTGCTCTACTACTTACGATGAAAATAAAAAAAGTTGAAAAAAATGTCAATTCCAAGAAAATACTGGATGCACCCAATCCTTACAGAAAGATCGACTTTGGGAAGTTATAAAAATTTAATAGGTACATGAATTAAGAAATGACGAACGAAAATTCTTTAATTATTTTAGAATAACAATAGAATAACAACGCGCTCGAGACGATTAGATGCACGACTAGTGTGAACAGCAACCAGCAGGCACCTATGCGAGCCTGATTCGACGCGAATTTTTAGTCTTACAACAGGCGCTGGCCCGTCGGATAGTTTTTTGAGTCGTATTAGACTAAAAATCGCGTCTCATCCAATGTGAACAGCTCCATATAAAGTGTATGGTGACCAGAGCATTCGACTTTTAGTCTTATGCGACTTACGACTAGTGTGAACGGGCTGTTACGCTTAAATTTAGACAGAGAAAGCAATTGCAAGTATAGGATAGAAATAGAGATAGCCAGATAATGAAATACAGACAATAGAGGGTAGATGAATATTCTGCGCCTTCAAACCCAATTTTCAAAATTTTGTACCAAGTATTCTCAAATATAGAAAAACAGCCGGTCTGAAGTTATTTTTGAAGAATTTAAGAATTGGAAAACAGTTAAAGACTAACGTTTGTGAATCAAAGATTTTTTTCTATTTAAATTTACAATTAAACGGTTGTTTCTGTTACGTATTCTTACTGGCTGTTAAGTTCGTAAATCGTATTGTATTCAAGGCATACCTTATTATTAGTTATCCCAATAAACCCGTTGCCAATGTTACCATTTGGCACCGCCTTGTGGGTCCCATTTGGGATCCCATTAGCCAATCCTGCCCCCATACGGGATATCGCATGTGTGAATTGGGACATTGCTTCTGTAACACAGTTCAAAGAATAAAATATTTGCGCATATTAAAAAATTGCGTTGCGAAATAAAAGAAAATCAGGTACCAATATTATACATTTCCCCTACAGAAATGCGTGAATAAACATATCTTCAAAACTACTAAACAAATTTTGATTTAGTTTGGATTGTTCCCTGAGTTAAGTCCGATTTAAATTAAGGAAGCCTAAATAGATCATCATAATCATATGGGTAAAATAACCTCCGTTTTTTGAAGTCGGTTATTCGAAATGTACCTCAAATCCATTGTTAAATCGTGTAAAATGTATGTTAAAAGGAAGAAAAAAATCATGATGATTCTCCGTTAAAACAATTAAATCTAGAATCAACAAATTAAGAAAAAGGATTTTTTTATAAATAATACTAAATTGTACCATTTTGAGTCGAGTATTCCGGTTGTGGTATCTCAGCAAGTGCTTCAGCCTTCTCCATCTCCTCTAGAAGGACCCTCGTGAATTCTGCTTGAACTTCTTCTGACTCGGTATCGCCGTCAACCTGATAATGGTCATATTTCGAGTATAAATACTAAACTGTACGAGCCAAGGCTGTACATTTTGCTCGATAAGGCTTCCTTAGTTTTATAAGCTTAATTATTCCCTATGTAAGTACGTGCCAGGGCTCGTACATTCCAATCACCTACAAGCGTGATGTTTGTCTTATGTAAGTACGTGTCCTGGACTGGAAACTGTACAGCAGTTTGATCACTTATAAGCATGACGATTTCCTAAATCGTCGGAGTCACGCCCCGAGAGTATAGCCCGACGCAGGCACTCTCTTCAACGATTACAGCAGTCATTCGTAATTAACTAAGTCATAGGAGTTTCACCCCGGGAGCATAGCCAGACGTCGGCACTATCTCTGTTTGTTAGATTGCACTCATTATATAGCAATTAACACAATTATTATTTCGCTCATATTCTATTGTATTACGCGAGTGATAAATATAGAGTAAGTTAAAATTATTCTATTATTTCGAACCTCTGAAGATCCAGGAACCGTACACTAAACAATAATGTTATTAAAGGTGATTAGGTTTTTAAAGTCAAGATGCTTTTATAGCGTGACCGAATATTTAGAACATAAGTTTAACAATTACTCATAAATGTCTTGACTTCTTACTATGACATTTGCATGCCTGTTTATGTATGGCTGGTTGTGCGGACTTTTCTTGTTGTTCGATTTTTTTTTATTTTGTACCACTATTTTAAAATTATTTTTATTTATTAATTATTAATAAATTAATTATATTTTATTTATTTAAAATTATTCAATATTTTATGAAAAAATATATTATCTATATTTGTATGTTCTGTAGTTGTTAGTTTTTTTAGAATGGAGGGCAAATTGGCAGATGTCTCATCTGATGTTAAGTGAAACCGCTCGGGGACACTCTCAATGCCAGAGGGCTCGCGAGTGCGTTGCCGGCCTTTTAAAAATTAGTACGATCTTTTCTTGAAGGACCCAAAGTCGAATTGTTTCATTAATACATCAGTGGAAATACTTAACTATGGTTGCCTGGAAGATATTGCTTGTGTGTTTTGTTAAGCACGGTGTTACCATGGTTACTTTAGAAGTAACTTCGTTAACATGGTAACTAGTTTAGTCATTTTATAATTCGAATATTACTGGTATTATTGCGAAATACTACATACAATAACAAGCCGATGCTGTTGGTCCAGCGTTTTCAGCATTGGGAGGCTGAGTTCACGGAACACTTCGAGTCGTCTTCTAAAAGCAGCTACAGAGTCATCTCGTCTGCCCCTTCCCAATTGCAGCTTCGAACAGTCCAAGAGTACCATGCGTGGTTGTACTTTGAACTGGAATTTTTAGTAAGTATCGCTCATTAAATTAAACAAAATATAGATGAATAGACTCCAAATGCAGATAATAATCCAAATTTAATTCTATAAAAAAATTAAAATTTTATGCAACGAAATTAAAATAACAAAGACTTCTTAAGGCAATATTTTTTTTTATATCTTATATACCTAACATTACTTTGGTATTTTTTAATCCGGCTCGAAGGGTCAAAATATACGGTTTCTGGGTCATCGGGGTGTTTAACATAATAGAGGATTCTATTGTTACTCTGTATTAACCAATCGCGTACAACAATATATTATAAGCGAAATAAATAAAGGTTAATTGCTATGAAACAATATAGTACAATAAATGTCAATAAATATTGACGTGACAACGTCTTATAATTCGATGGAGCCGGCTGCACGCACGAAAAAACATGACTCATGCGGCGTTACCTCGCTCTGAGGCGTTCCATTTAAAATTGACATAATTGTATTTATGCGTACAAATAAATGTAACTTGATCAATTCAATTGTGATTTCCATTTACCTCCTCTCTATATCCATACAAAATACCTATCAAACAAATAAAATTTAAATTTTTTTTTGAAAAATGCAACCTTTTTTTTTTTTTTTCATCCCATCAATATTTACTTATGTCGTTGTCACGTTCAACTATCGTCAGTAAACCGATTTTTTTTTTTATTGACATTTATTGTACTATATAATATACGATATAAATTGATAGGAGTGTTCACACAGACCTCATTCTGATACCAGGCCAGCTGGTCTACATCCCGAGGGTATCCATCCAGTAATAGACCATGGCCACTTCTCGCTGCATCAACAGCGGCAGCGGTCACCAACTTGGTGACCAGGTCGTTTGGTGCCAACTCTCCCCCACTGATCGCAGCACGGGATAAGGCACCATCTGATGCTGGTCCTCCTCCAGCATCAGATAGGATGCGAAGATGTTGGCCTAGGCTGGTAATTCATAGAAATATTTTACGTATGTGACGGAATCCCAAGGTCAGGATTAGATTCGACGATGACGTAGCATGCTTGTAAATAATATTTCTTCGCCTGTCTAATCCTTATACTGTCTTGGAGTTTAATTGGGATCCAAACAATGATTGTGATCCAAATATAATATATTGTATTTGGGTATTTTAACACAAATGGCAGAATGATAAACAACTATAGCTTTGTTTACGTGTTTACAAGCATGATACGTCACAGGTAAGACGCCATCTTGCCTAGCCTGTTGGCGGGTTCTTAAACAATTGTTAGAATTTTTAAAGCCAGCGAAACAGAATTAAAAAAAAATTATATAACTGAAAATATTCCTAAGTAAAATACACTATTACAGTATTAATTTGATGTAACTAAGTATTACTCTTTATACACATAAATGTTCTGTGCCTATGTATTAAACTTCTTCTACTGGACATTTCCTGAAAATTTTGTGTGTGTTCAAGTGGACTCGAGAAAGGTTTAGATTTACAAGTCACTGGGTTTTATTTCTATGTTCAGGACAACATCTGTCGGGTCCTAAAGTCCCACATGAAGCAGATTCATTCTGATTAATACCTTATTAAATTCCCGAACCAACGTCAAATTACCTGAAATGGGTCCAACCATGTCTTTGTGTCACGGCTCGCTGACACAAGGCGGCCTTATTGCTACCTGGACCACCTACCACCCAAAGCGTAGGAGTAGCAATCGCGGTACCACGAACTCTTATTACTTCAGGCTGAAATAAATATTTAATGTCATAATTTAATCAAACCTTTTTATAAAGATAAAAAAAAACCAGTGGTGCTACAACCCTTGGTCTGGGCGTCACATTTATGTATATGTTTTATGATCATAGTTTTTCTTAAGGTACCTCACACACACCGATAATTTTAAGGGTAAAGCAAGCATGCCCGTTATCTCACGATGTTTTTCATCACCGTACGAGCGGGTAAGATGGCTGGAGATAGGAAAAAGATATAAAATTGTGGAATGCATTAGAGGAGACTTTTATTCGTGGAGGAACGAGAACGATGTTATTGTTGTTTTTATATTAAAAAAAAATAAAAAGAAAAAAAATAAGGAAATATCATATACGGCGTATGTGAAAAACCATTAGTCAATGCAGGTATTAGTCCTTGATAGGACTATTTAAAGATTAACAAAATTAGATCAATCAACGTCAAATGACGAACAAAAGTAAACAAATTGTCTGCGAAAACTTAAAGGTCAAGTCTTTTGTTAGGATCAACAAGTTTCCTTGAACTAAAATTTCGCTGAAATTCGAACGCTATTAAAGCAAAAATCTAATTTAAAAATAAATAAAAAGATTGTATGTTCTGATGACAGTATCAGTAATAATAATAAACCAAATAGTAGCACTTTTTATGGTTCTTGGCCTCAGATCGCATACCTACGTTTCTTTGATAACTTTTATTTCATACATAAGTAGGTGATCAGCCTTTTGACACATGCCGGTTACGTCACGATGTTTTCCTACACATAGACAGTAAGTCCAGTGGTGCAAAGTCCATCGAATAGAACTTACAACCTCGGGGATAAGAGTCGCATGCTGAAGCCAACACTGTTTTAGTCACAGGATCAGTATGGACTTTAAATCATCATAAACTTCTTAAAAACAAAATTTTCACTAACGATTCAAAACATTATATATTAACTAAAAATCTTAAGCATCGTCTTAACCTGTCCCATGCTGAAACGGGACGTATTCTTGTGCCACAGTTTTAAATTAATACGTCAAGTACCTAAAAGCATTAAAATGTCAAATGGAGAAGAGACTAGTGAAGACTGAAGAGACTAGAGAGTGGAAGAGACTAGCTGCCCACAACACAGGGAATCCAAGTGTGGGTGATAGTGCACTTTCTCTTTTACCTACACATCATTTTTTTATTATGTGCAGTAAAGTTTTTTCTTTCTTTCTCTTTCTTCCTAATTATGAACTTAATAATAAGTTAACAATTGGCTCAAGTTTGAAGTAGGGACCCAATGACGACATCAAACTAAATTTCGATATTTCTTTTAATATCTTAGCGTTAATGTCGCAAACATATTTAAAGTTCCTTATGACGAAGAACAAAGAAGAACGCGGTGAGAGACGAGAAGAAGCCGAACGAGAACTTTATATAAAAATAAAATATATTCCTCTGAAAAATCTATTTATTATCTAAACTAAATAAAAACACCATCAAATGTTAAAGATTTCTGAAAAATCCGACTCGTTTTAAAGTAAAACACTTACTCTTGAGTTCACATGGTCCACACCGTTGACAGCCAAGACTTTTGGCATACTCTGTGGCAAGGCGTGTGGTATGCTCTGTGGCATATTGGGCGACACAATTGACATTGGCCGAGTTGGAGCTGGTATATCTTCGACATCAATGGCTTGGAATTCAGTTTGTGTTCTCGTTGGTGCAGGTTCAACGCCAACTATTTCACCCGGTATGCCTGAGGAATAAATTAATATTACAAATGGCTGTCGGCCTTAATTGCCAACAGATGTATAACAATTTGAAAAAGCAGTCAATATTTGTTTTTTCTTTAAATTATTGTATATCATTCGGTACGCTCTAAAGCGATAAGGCCACCTCTCACCCTCCTTATTATTTGTGTACTGATTGTACTAGTTTTTGATGCAATGAAGTGTGAAAACAATAAATAATTTCTCAATTTCTTAGTTTTACAGATTAAAGTTATAAAAATTATCAAGAGACAAATTATTGCTGCTAGGTATATTGCTATATTTTTTTAAAATTTTGTCTCGATTCAAACATCATATGAAAGTGGAGTTACGATGTATGTATTTCGTTTGTCGTCACTATTAAAAACCCACGGAATTATCTTTGACTACTAGTAATAACTTCTATTGATCGTAGACTATAGGTACTATTATATGTTTATTCCCCCGAATTCAGACTCAGCAACTTAACGTAATTACATCGAATTGCGTTGTATTGAAAAGTAATAAAAATTAAACTAGTTCTTCTACAATAATGGATTTATATTTAGATACCTAGAAATATGTATAACATCGCGATAGTTGCCAAAATTTGTTGCTGGATAAAAATAGATAATGTTAAACCTTAGATAATCTGTGCAATAAATTAATTCGAAAAACTAATTCTTGATAAAAATTTCCGTTCTTAAGTACCTACTGTAATATTGATACCGTATTTTCGACAGTATCACCAACGGCCCATTAGCTCAGTTGGTTAGAGCGTCGTGCTAATAACGCGAAGGTCGCGGGTTCGATCCCCTCATGGGCCACAAAATTTTGCATTATTTTTTAGTAATTTGAATTTGTGTATTCTGTAAAAACAGTATAAACATTTTACTATCATTTAAGCAAATATTATCAAAGGTATCAATTACTATTACTAACTACAATGTTTAATAAATTATAAGGACATAAGACGTAAATATATAGGGTTTTGGTCGTTACCTCAGTAAATACTATAATTTTAACTTTCATTAGCATTATCTTTCAATCGAAAAAATATAATCAATATTAGTTCCGAGGTAAAGCTTTCTTGTTTTTTCTGGCAAAAGACTATTCGTCAGTTTCGTAGCTGTTTATAGAATGTCAGATGGAGTTAAATTTTCATCAGTATCGTCGGTGTTGCTTGACATTTATGCTACTAAAGTTTTATCCAACAAAATATTACTCAAATTCGTATGTACGAAATAGCGCCAAAATTGAAAAAGTCTGTTATTGGTCTATTGGCTCGGAACCAGCGCGCTCACCACAGATAATGTGTACTTAAATTGAATTGAAACCTCCTTGGTCGGGACACAAAAAATTGTTTTAAAGCATTGTTTTGTTATGAGAATAATGCTTTTATTTAATTTTCTTAAGGAAGTATGTAAATAAAATATGCCAAAAAAAGTCTGTATTTCATTTCATAATTAGAATATTACCGAATGAGATTATATAAAAATATTTTTGGCTTATCCGACTTTGTTATAAAAATAGTTTTCGAAAAGCAGAACACAATTATTTTCACTACAAGTTTTGTAATATAATTACAATTAAATATTGTGCATAATTGTTTTACTATAATCTGTTAGCTACAGCTTTGTAACATACACAGCTAACATGTAAATATAACATACCACCATTTCCAACACCATTCATATCCTGATCTTCAACGGAGGTTAGTATCTGCAGAACAGCAGCGCGAAAGTCTTTGTAAACTTCATCAGGGTTCCGTTCACCATTCACCTAAAGACAAAAGATTTTTTCATGACTTAGAAACAATAAATTAAAATTTTAGTTATAATAGAGTAAACTTCGTGGAATGTGATCTCATCTTGGATTCGATCCTTTTGTAGTCACCTGGTGAGGAGAACATAGGTCAATATTCTAATTGGTATCTCTAGTCAGTCTCGCTTTGAGCGCTGTCAAATATGTGAAACTTCATACAGAAAAAATGACAGTTCTTGAAATAGATGTTCTAGAATAAATAGAAGGGTTAACCCAAAAATGTGTGTCAATTGGTTTTACCACCATAGAATTATTAGCTTCGAATAGAGCTATAAGCTTTAAATATCTAAAAACTTAGAACAGAACAAAGTAAACACTCGTAGCACCTTTAAAAGATTAAAAAAGCTATTACTACGAATAATCAATGACTCAAATATAATAACATATTGATAGGTTACTTAGTATCTGTGAGTCACCAATTTCTACACCTGTTCAAATCAATATTCAACAGCTCATTAATAACTTTGATGAGGTCGTCGTTAGGTATTAATATTTAAAAAGTCATCCAAAAAGCTCTTCAAATTTCTCCTATTCATGTAAGATTTTGGTTGCCTTAAATAAGCAGTTTTAAACAAAGGCAGAGACGTATCTAGTTACGTTTTATTTTTGTTATTTTTTTTAAACCTTATAATGCTATAAATTAATTTTTTATTTTATCTCACACACTGTTTTATTTATTTTTTTTATTATTTTTATTACTCTTTAATGTAAATATTCTACGGTTTCGATATTTGTAAATATGTGAGGAACATGTACCTATGTATACTAACTTTTTTAGTAAAGTATTCTAAGAGTACATTGTCTTCACATATAATTATTTAACAAATGTAAACAAAATATTGTAAACCTATTTTAAAAGAGTAAGTGTAGAGTTTCTTGCCCATTCTTCTCCACACGAAACTACTTTTTGGAAGTGGCAACTAGAATCTTCTTTTCAAAAGTGCCATTTTAGGTGGTTTAATTGAAATAAATGAATTAATAATAAATAAATTTGACTTTGACGACTAAACATCTGGGTAGCTTTTGATTATTTACGGGTACCATTTTGAACTGAATTAAGAGAAAGGATAGCATTAGGGATAGATTGTGAAACAAAGAGATATGAGGAAAATGTAAAAAGAATGTAATAAGTAAGTCACCCCAAAATTATTAAAAATACGGATCACAAATGACCTCAATATATTGAAGCTAGTTTCATAAATGTTTAGGACAACCTTCAAAGTAACTTCATCAAACATTCAAACAAGTACAAGGAACGATACTCAGTAAAAATTCATAATTCTTCGTAATAGTAGAGTTCAGTTAATATATAGGTGTATTCAGCTACACACACACCCACTATTAATGTTTAACAAGCATTGAACTACTAATTATCGGTTTACTCATAAATAACATTGTACGTGAGTCATACAGGTTTAACCATTCTTTGTACCATTGCTTATAAGCTGAATTAGAAGCATGATTTTAATTTGGTTTGGTAATATGCCATAGATTAAAGAAATGAATTTAGGCACAAAACAAGAAAAAGTGTTGCTTCATCAAAATACACCACTGATTGCGCAACCTGTATTAATAATATTATACGTTCATAGTTCATACAATGGTTTCCCTAACAGCCCTGCGATTCTGTAACTCACTTTTCGAACTCACACAGCGGTTTTCGCATCGGCGGTCGCTCTGAAATCAGTCGTGAAGCAGTCATTTTATGATTTGGCATTCTAATAAACAATAAACTACAAGCTCCCACCTTTTCAGAATGCCAAATCATAAAATAACTGCTTCACGACTGATTTCAGAGCGACCGCCGATGCGAAAACCGCTGTGTGAGTTCGAAAAGTGAGTTACAGAATCGCAGGGCAGCTCTACCTTCATGAAAGTTTAATTGAAAGTTGCAGCTGTTTATTCTCACAGTGCAACTATTATTTATAGATTTATTTATCCATACTATAGCTTAAACTTGACACAGGTCTATGTATGTAGACAATAATTCTTTTGTGAACTTTTTGTTCTAATATTTACGATACAGATAGATACTTAATTTAGAAGTTTCTCTCTGCCCCTTGGGAAAAATGGACATTGCATATATATAATTTCACTTAAATTAAAAAGTATCGTGGCCCATGAGGGGATCGAACCCGCGACCTTCGCGTTATTAGCACGACGCTCTAACCAACTGAGCTAATGGGCCCATGACGAGATTTCGAATCCGCACTAAACATCTTATTTCAGGCAAGGTTTTTTAACAATAAATATGCCAACAATTCATGGCAATTCAAATATTCGAAAATAAATAATATTAAAGCAAATAAATGTATAATTTATTCACCTTCAACCAAGACCAATACCGTCCATCAGCGATTTATAACAAATACAAAGAAAATAATAGATCAATAACGACTTGTTCACGTATGCAAGAAAATTGAGCATAATTGTGGAAATTTACCTACCCATTAAGTAAACTACTTGGCGCTGGAATATTATAAATTGTAATTACGGCCTTGCGGACAAGGCTATGCTGTTACGGTGTCTTGCCTCGGGCAATTGCTGATGGCGCTGTGGGGTTTTAGCGAGTGCCACACATTTGACAGAAGACAGTCGCACCGCGGGTATGCGTAACGCATTTCCCCACGAAAAAAATGACCAAACCCTTACAGTTAATTTACCACGATGTAAATTTTACATACATTTGAGACGCAACGTACTTGCACAATATTAAGACTGACTCAGCAACAGTTCAGATTCACTCTGTAAGAAATGGATTGCCATGTCTTTATTTTACGTTAGTACTACACATTCATATACAACATCTTTAAAGGACATTATCTTGAATGAACCTTATTTACCAGTATTCAAATGTTTGTCATTCACCGAAAGACTGTCACATTAGACGGATAACCATTTGATATTAAAATTAGAATTTATCGAAATATTGCCATTTTATCGCAGTTTTACCGCTTACTAGGGAGCGCATTCGATATTTAAAATACTTGTCATGATTTAGCACGAAGGCTGAGGTTGCATATAATGAGACATACAGGTATCATTGACATTGCTCGTTCAATCGATATGGGGTCACGCAAAGCTTCTGTTATTCATGGGCTTCGATTTGTCAACTTGGACACAACGTGTATTTGTTTGGGACCGGTATTCTATGGGTAAGATTCAGCAACCACATGTCAAAAACGTATTGGATTTTGTCACAGACATGACATGCCGAATCTTATCCTATTACTATCAATAGCTATTATAGCGATTTTGTATGCAATTTTAGTTCTCTCAACATCCGTAGCGCTGATGTAACCTTGCGATCTTACGACATCTAGGTTATATTGAATCGCTATCGCTATTGACACTGAGAGACACTTCTTGTATTTTATTATTCTTTTGTATTGGATTGTAATTCATGAATTGTGAGATTAATTTTATTTAAAAAAATATTTTATTTTAGATTGTATCATTTTTCAGTGTTATATAGAATATATATGTCATTCGTTTTTATTTTTAATGTAATGACTAATGAAGTTTAAATTAATAACAAATATTACGTCTGCTTCGAGCTTCGAGTTTATTGGTTTTTTAAAGAAAAATATTTCTGTTTTTGGTTTACCAGTCTTTATACAGTTAAAACCGTTTACGACGACATCGTTTAGAACAACATATCGGTTATATTGAGCAAAATCAAAGGTCCCGGCTGAATTATATTGTATTAGGTTCTTAATAACAACGTCATCGTCTGTTACGACTATCGGTTTTTATGACCAAATATATAGTCCCTTCGATGTCGTCATAACAGATTTTCACTGTATATATAAATCTTCTGTGCATGTGTTTGTAATTAAACTTCTCCTAAACGGCGTAGATTTCAGTGTGTGTTCAATAGGAATCGACAATGGTTTAGATTTACAATTATGTAGATGATTTTTTTTATTCAAGACGTGTGTACAGGACGTCCGTCGGTTCCGCTAGTATTATTCACTTTCTACTATAATGTGTTTATCGAATAAACGATTATAGTAATCTTGAATGTTGACTAATAAAGTAGCTTACCGCTATCATTAAAGATCTTTAAACCAAAAAAGTGGGAAATCGCAGTACTGAGAAGTAATGAGCATTTGACAGAGTTTAAATATAATTTCAGATTATTTACTATAATATCTCCGACGAATTGTAACTCGAAAACAATATTTGGATGAGACAGCCGACGACATTATTTATAAGCTATACCGTTTTGCGTCACGTGACTGATGTACCTATACATCAAAATCAATATTCTAATTATGGATATTAAAAAAAATGATTTAAATTCATGTTTATATGCCAGACATATTGTATACAGATTTATCTCAATAACATTATTTATACTGTCAAATAGCCTATTGTTGTTGTATGGACTTAATAAAAGACTGCAAACGAAATTATCAAATAATTGCATATAAACTTTTAATTAAATAATACATTAAAAATTGGTGTTTTGCTTAATTTTTTCACGTATTCAAACATCGGCCCATTAGCTCAGTTGGTTAGAGCGTCGTGCTAATAACGCGAAGGTCGCGGGTTCGATCCCCTCATGGGCCACATATTTTTTTCACATTCAGTGAACACAATTCATAATTTCTGCATGTAATTTCTGACCCTGCAGCAAAAAGTCAGATTAGTATGATCAAAGGTATAATTAAATTATCAGTCATATGCATGATGGAAATCTGCTGTGTTGCTTCATCAATTGGATACACAAAATTGTTTTTTTTTTTAAATATAATCTACATATAGGTATATGTAGATTATATCTTCAAAATAATGTCAAAAACCATGACTATTGACTGCCAGTAATTAAACTCTTAAAAACTCATTTTTAAAAATAAATTAGTTTTTAGTTTTAAATTCTACAGCATACAATGCATAAAGAAAGGAATAAGAACTTAAAATGTAGTATAAGACTGAAGAAAATAAGAAGAAATTACAAAACCAGTAAAATAAAAACAATAAATAAGTGTTTCTTCTTTATCGCTGTCAAGCGATCTCTCCCAGGCAACCAATAAAAACTGCAAATAATATACATATATATTATATATAACTTAAATAAAGAATAAAAATATTAAAACAGCTGAAATAAGTATAGACAATGTAAAGGGAACTCACTCAAGGTCTATCACGATAATTTCTATATTGAGCTATGGACACTTAATACTTCAGCAAATATTTAATTTAGTTTTATAAGACTTTATGGTTACTTACCGAAACAAGCATATTGCTCTGATCAAAATAGTCAGCAACGGGCATCACATTCTTATAGAAATTGTTTAACTCCATCCTCGCCAGGCTGAGCACCACGTGGCCGAGCCGCGCCCCATACTCTATTTGTCGTTCTAGAACCTTCTGCCGCCAGCTCACGAGAATCACACCACTAATTGTTTGTATCTAAAAGTAAAAAATATCGTACATGGTTTGTGAGTTGCACAAGCTTTGTTTTAATAATAAAAAAGTGCGTGCGTACAAAGTACCCATGTCAGAAGTGAAAATTATTTGTAAATTAATTATTACTAAGTTAAAAGCCCCAATAGATGATCATGTCCGGTATATGATCACTTCTTGTACTTGTATATCTATATTCACACTGTTTACACACTATACGTGCTAATGATAATATGCATACATATTAAAATGTAACTACAAAACGAATACATCAACCAATAGCGTGTATTTTTTCTCGATCTCCCTTACTCTCTCTTTCAATCTTTCTCACTATAGCTCTCTCCCACCTCTCGCTCGTCGTGATGCGACGTTCGCCCTTTCTCACTCTCTCTCAATCGGTCTCAATCGCTCTCTACCATTTCTTCGAAAAAAAATTACCCTCAGGCGCTTAAAGAAGTTTCACTTCAAAAAATCGCAATTTGAATGTTATAGCATCTAAATGACACTATATCATTAGTGTTACTGGCTATTGAGGGTGTATCTATCTATTTATCTATTCTTAAAGAGATGAAGATAACTCTTTAGAAAGAGAGTAATGGGAGCCGATTCTAGTTTTTCAAGAGAAAATAACGAATTTTTCGTACAGAATGTCTTACAGATTCTTCTAATGTCTTAGTGATAATGGCTAGAACGAGAGCGAATTTGATGGAAATAACTCAATAACAAGTTCTATACAATGTAGGTTTTTTAACCAATTATCTTAAGCTTCTAGTAGCATTAACAATAGTGAAACATTTTATTCCTGGTGGGCAATTTTAATAAATTGCATGATAAGCTTAGCAGATTGACCATCGCGTGTTCCGTGACATTATGTGACGCATTACATCGGACTATCGAATTATAATTTTACTAAAACTATATCAATAGTAGTTTAGAAATATAAAATTTTACATGCATTTTACGATTTATATTTTTTGTATTTAGGTAGTTAACTCATGAAAACCTACTTATTAACATGATATTAAAAGATATTATGTAAGATTGACTTTGCTGTTACCTATAGGAAGTTTATAACAATTCCATTAATACTTTGTGTAAACTAAAGTTTTAATCAAAGCCTAAAATTAGTAAATTCATTAGTTTTACATTTATTTTGATTTCAAATGTAATCCAGCTTATACCAAGTAGGTATATTATTCAAATGCATATTTTTTGTATTTCAAGAATGCTACGTTTTGTTTAATACCTTGTCAAATTCATGAAAAAGTTTAAAATAAATACAGAAAACAAACAACTATTGTAGGTATGTGCGCTGTAGTATGATGCGGGTGACAGTTGCTTAATTTTTTTTTAACATATTTATAATTTGAAAATCGCGGCAACATTCAAGCGAGAAACGAAACGTTACTGAAACTGTCACCCTATAGATAGATAGACGCTATAGATACAGTTCGGTTTATCAGTGTAACAGACAATAAATTGGTTAATTATACTACTTAAATAATTTATTTATTGGTATTTTTATTATAAATATTATAGCCTTTTTAAATTATACCTGTAATCTTACCTTTATAATAAATGGATATAAGAACGTAATTATTATTTCTTCGTCCTTGACACGGTCTATCCTTATTTAACGGAACTCCCTAATCGATGTTTAGGAATAAAGGAGCGATAAGGGATTTTAAAGGTATGAATTTTGGATGGATATACGGCAAAATTATGATATTTCTCCTATACGTATCTTATAAAGCTTAGTATTATTATATATAATTTATATTAAAAACCAAAAGCGATTTAAAAGAATATCCCCGTGTGAAATGTTAATTAAATGACTTGAATTTAGACTCTATATTAATAACTTAGACGTACTTATTTCCAAAATTAAAAAAAAATTCCAGCTGTAAAAAAATATAAAAGTTAAATACCGCCTTGGTTTCAGGCAGTAAATAATGACGGCACAATCACTTTGGTCTCTTTTCTTATATCTCTTTATCTTATATCCAAGAATTAGGAATGCAACCCATCTGGCTATATCTAGGCCTTAATTCTCAACACCCGCACAACATACTTGAGCGCTGCCAAAAATAACAAAAGTGGTTAGATAGACTTATAAAATTCTGATATGTTTTTGAATACGGTATAATTTAGTAAGTAACATACATATATATTACCTTTTCTGAATATTCTGCAACATCCCTCATAGACCGTGGATAGCCAGACACAAGGTAGGTCTTAGCGGTGGGCGCCATCTTCATCTCCAACATCAGCACCTCTGTCACCGTCTTACTTGACAGTGTACCGAAGTCTTGCATGTCTATATATACATATATGTAAAAAAATATTGGTTGTTTGTAAAGTAGGTTTACGATCGAGATGTTTACGTGATAACGTCTTATTGGTGATATAAGTTTTTGGGAAGTAAGGAATTAATGAAGATAACAATTTTTTCAAATTTTAAATTACATCTATCGTTTTATTCACACTTTTGATGATAAATTTCGGGTGTAAAATGACAAGTTTACTTATTCGACTATGATATACATTTTTCTTCATACATTCACGGAATGACTGGCAGCGCTCGAGATGAGACGGGAGATCGGTCCGTCTCTCTCTCGTTATACCTGCGATCGCGCTCGTGAGGTTTTGGTGTGACACAAGTTTCTGAACATGTCACCCGACTAAAACGATTTTAAAGACGTTATCACGTCAAAACAAAAACCTTCAGTCCCTCACGGTACAGTTCTTAAAGCAGTCGAAAAGTGCTATGTAAATATTTCAAGTATTACGTAACGAATTTAGGGGGGGGGTCCTTTTGTAAAACGTTACGATGCGGGGCGGGGATTAAATTACGCGTTATTGTTAATATTTTTATTGACTTTCACCACATAATAGTAACTAAAGAGTCACTAGGTGGTCACGAAACATGTTACTATACTTGGGTACAGTACTGTAATTGGGTACTGAAAAACGTTACGACGACTTACATGGGGGGGGTCAATAATCTCCAAAAATTGCGTTACGTAATACTTGAACGCTCCCTAAGATGTTTTTTAAAAATCTCGCGAAGACTACCTTAGATTGTCTTTTGTATGCATAATGCATTAGAGGTCTTATTTATACATGCAGTACTGGTGTAGTACTTTCTTAGGTTATCTCAATTCTAATATTCTTTAAAGTCTACAATTTTTAAAAACCGTAAAAGGTAACAATTTTATTATTCTATTTATTCACAATGTCTTATCTAGTAAAAATAGTAACAACCGACCGATAAATCGATATAAGTATTAAGTATACTGAAATACAAGACAAGTGATTCACAGGCACTAACAGATGGGGGTTCTCACGTACTGTACAATTACTTCTATTCCAGTTTAGTGTCAGGGACGCAATTTTGTGTGCCTGTACTTTAACACTAATCATCGGTGTCCGTGGTGGAGGTAAGTATTACCTCTCAAAGTTATTTTATAAAACGAAACAAATTATATTACTTTCTTATTTTTTTCTTTTATAAGAACCTAACAAACACATAAAAAAAAGAATTAGCGAAATCGGCCCAGCCGAGCACACGTGATGCCGTGACCAAGGGAAATAGGGATTCATTTATATATATAGATATTTATAACATAGTACTGGGATAAACTTAGTAATACTGGATATAACTAAGTTTATCCTACTACGTAAATTATAAATGTTTTTTTTATAAGTAATACCTATTCTACTCCCCTGCCATAGTGTCCAGGGACTTTTTCTATCTCTAAACTTCACATCACACGTCTCGCGAAATACGCCCCGGCTACATCGGTAATATTTTTGTTTACAATATTCATGGGCGAGCCGGGGCGCAATTCTAAATTATAAATGTGATAGATGGAATACAAACTTTAGGACACTATAGATAATAATAATTAAAAGCCATAGACAAGGCCACCTAGATCTCAACGTCTAGATCAATCAGTCAAAAACAGGGGAGCGTAAGATTGTAAGACAAAAATGGTGGCCCATATTACTTTTTCATTTACTTTAGACAATATTTTCCGGTATTTTATCGAAAACCTTAATAAGATCTTAAAACTATATTACCATTGCCAATAGCGTACTGCTGCAGTAAATCAGTCATATTGATATGTACGAGGCCGCGTCTCTCCTGCATCAGGTTGTCACAGTGTGTCACCTTGCCACTGCCCGGGCCTCCTAGATCACGTAATTACTAAGCACTTTTTACAATTACATGCGTCCTACTGGCTACTAGACATAGATAGGTATATTCTTGTATCGTGTAAATAAACACGCTCGTATTTCAGGGTCACAACAATTTGTCTAGCACAACTGTCCAACATTGGATATGGACGTATCATTTAGAGAAAATTATGGTGCCGCACTAGGTACTATAAAACAACTAGCAGACCGTTCAAGCGTTGCTGTGGCTAAGGTTTTTGTGATATTAAACGAAACTATTCAAGGGAAACGGTAGGAGAACACTAGTCATGGGGACCACCATGCTTTTCTGGTGGTGATGCCATTAAATTGTAGCTTATGTGAAACGTTAGTCCTTTCAACACAGCGCCATCTGTGAGAATTGTGACTATCAAATAATTTGCAATAAAATAATATTGCGGGTATAAATAGAGATGTAAGCTATCCTATCTTTTAAGTTAGATCAAACTGCACACGGTGTGCAAATATGATTGAAATCGGTTCAGTAGTTTAGGGAGTCCAGAGCGGACAAACAACGTGACACGTAATTTATATATACATATTAAGATATGAAAAACTGATTAAGACAAATTTTGGAAGGTAGCTAAAAACCGTTTACTATGTACTAGATACAACTGTCAAAGTCATACTTTTTTCATTTCACGTTAGAGGGTTCGTAAATTATTTCAGATATCCGTACTATTTATTTAGTGCACCATTTCTACTACTGACCTAAAATAATAAAGCTTCTAAGAGGGTCATATCTGTATTTTAGATTATAGCTTACTTCAAAAAGTTTGTAAGTTTAGTCGTATTTTTTGCTTTATAAGAAATATCGTGCTACAATGTGTTAATAAGCAATTACCCAATACAAATATAACTGGAACGTTCGGTGGTTCAAACTTGACGTGACTCGAGTTCTGCATGGGGAAGCCAGCTCCCATTGGAGAATTCGCCCTGGTACTGCCACGACTGCGTTCCGTCGTCTCCAATTCTTCATTGTTTTGTTCTACAGCATAAATTAGGATTCATGGAGATTCACTGTTTCATTTAATAAACGAAGTTTACCTTAGAAGAAGGGTTCACATTGCTTGCCCCTGAGAACAGTCACACAGTATTTGACTTCTTTGGGTGCATTTTTTGCAAAACTATTTATCACACAATGTTAGTAATAATCGTTTACCTAATTTTACCTTCCTGAAATAGATAGCAACAACCATACAAATAGTTTAAGTTTATTTTGTCATTCTACCAAAGCATAAAAGCTAATTCGACAGTTTGAAAACAAATAAAGAGTGATAATAATAATAATATTTCCGCGAAAACATTGGTAATAGATTATTACGTTCTAGACATTCGTCAAAATGTGCGGTTAATGTGTCGTCCGTTAATCGTAATTATGTTTAAACAGTGAAACAATCTAAAAACGCTTTTGCTCTTCAGAGTACCTACCTAATTAGCTAAATTTTTGTAATATAGAGTTAGTTATTTTTTAACTATTTACACTAAATACTTTACAACAATGTTAAAGTTTTCAAATAGGCAAAAAAATTGCTACATTATATATATATATTTGTATGTGATGTAATTAATATCCTAGCAATAATAGCATTACCTCCTTTTTTTTTCTTGAAAAAAACAGATTTTTGCTTTTACGACTTTAGCAGACTAGAATAACATAGTAATACATGTTAGTAGAGTGAGATATAATTTAAAAATATTTGACGTTAATTCCTAGACGTGGAAGTCACGTAGTACCCTCAAAAAAATTATAAATATTAATAAGTATTATACAGGTAATTGGCGGTAAAACACCTTACCTGTGTCTAAACAGATGCCCATATTCCATGAAGAAGAAAGTTTTTATGTCTTTTCCAAACACTAAGTCTAACCTAAACTATGTATTGGCACTTATATCAAAATATCAAAAACACGAGTCCGATATATGGTCACACGTATTTAATTGTTTATCGATTGAAGGACGTGACCTTGTAAACATTAACTGAATGAAATAAAAATTTATATAAAAATTAAATTAACTCATTTTCATTTGTATTTAACTTTTCAATTTTCTTTCTATTATTCGAAAGTTATGTCTTCGAGATAGCATTTCTGCCAGCAATTTTAAACGGACCGGCATCGCGGGACGTCCGCACCACTCGAACTGTCACGCGCGACTGAAACTGACCCAAGTGAAAGCTTTTACAATTTACAACGCAAGGTGTATCTATCACTTTCATTTTCCGGTTAATTGAAAAGGATAGTTGATACATTGAATAATTAAGAGGTTGCCCCCTGAATGAAACTGGTACTTAGAGTATTAAATGCAACCCTCGTGCAGGGGTGCGTTTAATGTATTTGCTCGTGTTAACTATTGTGCCTATTAGGGTCAAGTCGGTAAATTATAAAGAGTCTTAGAGGCCATCTTGGTTTATAACTTATTCAAAATAAACGACTGTAATTAATACGTTTCGAGAATAAACTTCTAACTATAATGACAGAGTTGAAGCTACAATTAATTGGAATTCTTATTGGGTCACCTCCAAACACTTAAGGATAAGGTATAAGGATAAGGTAATAATAAATGAGGTGATGTACATACAATATCTACGAACTAAATTCGATTTGTAGGGCACTTCACAGGGGTATTTCTTTATAATTTGAAAGAAAATGTGTCTTTAGTTAACAAAGACACTGCTTAGTAAAGAGGCAGAATAAATATATATCTATATAAATTATTAAGCTGTTCTACTATCACATGTCGCGTTACTTATGCCATTTTAAAAATCAGTATTTTTCATTAGTTTTCAAATAACAATGGGTCGTGGCAAACCCGTGTGTGAAGAGCTTCGAAAGCAAATAGTTTGTGGGGTCGATGGTGGCAAATCAAGTTACCAAATATCTAAAGACTTGATACTTCCCAGGTCTGTAGTCCAATCCAACATTCAGCACTATAAAAAGAATAGAACGACTTCTTGTTAGAAGAAAACTAGTCGACCACGTATTACAAGTGCTAAAATATGGCGAGGGGGCCGATGGCTGGCCATGCGTCAGGCTCGTGAACGGGTGCTGCTTGTGGTGACTGGTCGTACCTGAATTCGTGTATGCGGTGATGTTGGTTATTTCGACTATGTGTTTGCGTGTTGTTCCCACGAGAATGTAAGCGCGTGCTCCAATTTCACCGTGCCTCCTACTGATAGAGGACAAGTCTTTGTCTCAATTACTTGATATGTCATGTGGAACATGATGCAATGGCTGCAGCTCCTTACAAACGTTGTGTAAAAAAAAATGGCGGTTAAAGAGTTGCGGAGAGTTTATTGCCAGATCTTCTCTCCCGTTCTACGCCCTTGATTTGAGAACTGGCACTTAATGTAAAATTAGAAGCATTAATATGTATTTCTTTACTAACGAGTCATAAGTGTACATTATGTTACCTATATGATTAAATGATTTACTTTCTATATTTTACTCTTTGCACTACTTCCATACTAGACGAAATATTTTGCAACGGGGCTCGTATATAGATATACTGCTTGCGGCCCAGTAGAACGTAAGAGTGCACTCAGAGCCCGTCAGCCCTGCGATTCTGTAACTCACTTTTCGAACTCACACAGCGGTTTTCGGACCGGCGCGGCGGTCGCTCTCAAATCAGTCGTGAAGCAGTCTTTTTATGATTTGGCATTCTAATAAACGATAAACTACAAGCTCCCACCTTTTCAGATTGGCTGGTGTTGCCGTAATGGTTATAGTACGGGTAGTATAATACTACCCTAGGTGGTTATAGTTTCTGTCTTAACTTATGACAACTGGAAGTAGTTTAGATTAAAAGATGAGATTATTAACTGCAAATATCTTTTTAATACATTGATTAGTGCGTTACAACTGGTGCAAGCCATTTATAAAGGCCACTTTTAAATGGTTTTAACAAAACAAATTCTTATACTTTTCTCAGACTCTTTCCTAATGTAATTAAATGCAGAAAAGATGTGTCTTATTCATAAACATACTATGTTATATAGTATGTTTAAGTTTAGTAATATTTTACTAATACCATAAAACTATTATCCTACAATAACAAAAAAAACATTAGTTTTTTTAAAGAGAATTAATATTAGGAACCAATAATTCGACACAAATAACAAAAACAAGTTAATAATTAAAATAAGTACATAATGTCCATTAGTGCTCATTCATAAATTATTAATTGTATACTCTGAAAACCTTACATTTAATTAATGTCTTTACCATTCGTCTTTTATCATTAATAATAGTATTAAAATTTAAAATCATACTACTATAATTCTATAATTAAGTAGTCATTTTTTTAAAACAAATTCGTCCTAAATACAATATATATATATATAGTTTGTTATAACAAATAATTTATAGTATTCCCATTGTATGCAATAGCTATTTAATATTATTTCATTTCAACACAAACCTAGAATTCAGAGAGGGAAGGGCACATATCTTTGTGCTATTTCAACCCAAAATATTTGTTTCTATGGAAATTGATGTATGTGTAACTTTATGTTAAATAATGAAATTCATTTCTGTTTTTATTATTGCATACAAACTTGAAACACTGTATATACTAATTTAATACTTTCTACAAACATAACTAAGTTTCTACAAATAATTATAACTAATGGAATGTTTTTTTCGTTACCAATATGGTATAGACTAGTGCTATAAATTTAACTACAATGTTATAGTTAAAGTTTTACATAATGTATAAAAACTTTGATAAACTAGTCATTAATATAAAATAAATAATTATAAAACCTATCAGTATTTTCAGTAACAATAGAAAATTTATACTAAGAGTAGTCCAGTCAGTATTTTTCAACACATATTAAGTAGAGTAGAAAATGTACAACTAACCTTAGCCGTTTAAGCTAAATTTCAAAATCACTTTGGACGCACTTTTTCATAAAAATAAATCTGCGGTACACTATTCACGTCTCTCATAAGAACTTTCCGTTTCACAAACTTAAAATGTTCATATGCAAATTCATACAACTCATTTTCCATCTTCCATATATCAGATTTTTTTATCCGTTCTATTGTTTCTAACGTGGGCTCAATTTTTGAACTTGTTTGCCTCAAGTGGGACTTATTACTACTTAAGTAATGCTCTATTGCACCTTTGAAGAACCTTGGCAATACAGCTTCTAATACTGAGATAAAATCTAACATTTCTTCAGTAACTCCTACTAATAAGTAGTGGTTAATGAGGTTGTGCTTTGCTTGATCTAATGCCCACTTATTTCCAGGTTTCCTGTGAATATATAAATATAAATTATTTATCTATTGTATGTGTATATTATATAAAATGTCTACGAAAACTGATGCAATATTATGAATCTATAAAATTAACCTGTTTCTTTGTGTTCATGTAGATTTACGTTTATATTTAAATTTCACTACATTTATTGAATCAAACAATAGAAAATCAATAACTTTTAGAAATTACATACATTTTGTTGTCTTGTATATCTGTTAGTTTCTTGTACTAAACTGTAAAACTCAGACTAATTTAAGATACCAACCAACACTCAGCAGCATGTCCGCAGAAAAAAGGTACCTGCAGCCACATGTTGCTTGGATCACAGTCTGGCTGTCCTTTTGCAACACAGTCATCAAATGTCTGAAAAATGTGTATTAACCATTAACATATATTATGAAATTATTATTATAACCTTTGAAAAAGTAATTACTTAACTACAGCTGACTATAAATATTTCATAAAAGACCATACCATTTTGTCGCCATGCTTCTTCCTCACGAGATGAGGTCTGAAGTTGTCCCCATGTCTTAAGAAATAATAATAAGAAACTAGCCGATCCAGCGGCTTTCTTATTAAATTTATAAATATGGGTTTTGTTGTTGTACCCAACCTGTAGCACAATTTTGATTATGATGGATTATGGTATAAAATTACAAAAATGAAAGATTTTTATTTTTGTAACTAATTAAATTATAGTAAAAAAATTATTGAAATGAGTCATCAATAATTCTTTGCCTATTAGAATGCTCCATTATACTTCAGTAACATAATGAAAGTCCAACTAGCGGTTATAGGGCCACTAGTTCATTGTAAAATACAATGTTTTTAGATATAAGAACATTGTTTTATTGATAAATTAATTAATTATATATAATGTACACAAATTTAAAAGGATTCTCACCTATCAAAGTTGAGGAATGCCATATGTCCGTGATATAGTGCAGGCTTGATCTCTTGCCACTTTGTCACATTCTGAGCGAATTTATACTGGTTATTTAGTGACATAACATGCATGTTGGCAGTTATATTGATATGCAAAACTTTAAAATGATTCTTCTTGCACAAATCATACGCTACACCAACAAAACTGGTAGACCCAGTCTTTGGTACCCTGTTGTATATAACGACCAAATCATCGTCATCTTTTTCTGTCGGCTTCGGGAAAAACTGACGAGATTGCGAATGCGCTTGAACTAATTTGTATTCTGAAATGTGTCAAGTGCATTAGAAATACATAGTTTTATTTAATACACTGAATAAAATCCTTAAAATACTTACCTAGCTTTCGATAACCTTCTTCTAGACGAGTTACTTCGGACTGGAAATATAAAACTACAATAACAATAATGCACAAAGAAGAAAATAGCCATAATTTATGAATGTTCAACATAATATCGCGAGGCAACCGCGTAAAGCTAAAAGAAAATGAGCACTGACATAATTTTATATGAATTCCTTATAAATATAAACATTCGTTTCCCACTACTCGCAACACCCACACAGCAAAATTATTAACATAATTATTTTCATTTCTATGTAAGAACATCAACAATCAACACGAAAATACTGTCGCGGGCCCTATAATCACACCACAGACTAGCACAGGCAGACTATAACGTCGCGAGTCGCGAATATGGAAAATCGAGGTCTATTTTATATATCAAAAAGCGATAACTTTTTTATTTGTCAAGAAAGACGATTGAATTTTTGCACATGCATAGGGTATTAAATAGGGCTTCAAATAAAGCTCAGATGCTTAACTTTTATTAGTGTATGTGTGTATAAAAAAATTATAAAAACAACTGTTTAAAGAAACGGCCTTTATTTTATTTCTTGTTCGGCAATATAGTGAATTAAAAGTTATTTTTTCATTACTTTTTTATAAAACAACAACTTTTAATTACTTATTGAATATCATACCTATTTTAGTTAAAAGGTATAATTACTAATATTTATTTCATACAATATTTAAAGTTAAAAAATACAAATTTTGTGAAATTTTTACTTAAGTACCTACTTGAAAAAATATGTATATCAACGTGTAAATTATACCGCGAAATTAGTGCAAAATGAAGATAAAATGCCCTAAATAAATAACTGAAAACTAATCAATTAAATAGTTCAACATTAGAAACCACAATAGAGGTTTTCTGTTTTCTGACTTGGATGATGTTGTATTGTATGTCTTTTCGCGATAACTTCCGAGACCGCACGTACCCGTGGCTGATTTTCATAAATGTTATTCTTGAATATTATCTACGCTACAAAATAAAATCAAATTTAAAGCACCGGGAGACGTTGGCAACTGTCTAGTCTCGACGTCGTTATCCACTCACTGTTATTTTATGTCATTTCTGTCAATGTCAAAAACTTGAAGTATTTTTTTAAATTACTTGAAGTAGTAATAAACAATAGATAATAAAATAAAATTGATTAACGAGGCAAGTTTAGTATACGATTTGATAATCGATAACTTAATACTGCTTAGTGAATATCCCACTTACTTGGATTAATCCAAAATGACATCAACCTCTCAATTATTCTTTCTTTCCTGTTTCCATTCCTCTCAAATACTCTTATATTAGTGATAAAGAGCAGTGTTGGCCTAGTGACTCTCATACCTGAGGTCGTAGGTTCGAGCCCCGGCTGTGCACAAATGACTTTCTGTCTGAAGAAAACATCTTTATATCTCGGTATCGTCTCATATAATTTAAATCTGATAGATAACCGGAAGGACTTTAGCAAACTTATAAAATCGTAAAACAATATCAGAAATATTGTAATGAATTTTAACTGTTTAGGTGGAATGAGACCTTTAATAATTAAAGGTGAATTTTATTAAATACATATGAACTTAAAAAAATATCAATCGCTTATACGAGTACTGGGAATAAATAAGGCGCAACTGCGTTTCTCTGTGAATATAAAAGAAACAACATTTAAAGCCTATATTTTTACGTTTTATAAAATAAAATAATGTAATGAAAAAAATTAAAACATCTTACATCTATTATGTCTAGTGACAAATTAAACATCGTCGATCAGACGGCAAAGAAGAAAATTAAATTATAAAAAGAGTTTGTATAGGAAAATATGTTTTCCTTACGTGTATAATAATTCGAATATCAAAAGACGTATTAAAATAGTAAGAATACTATAGTATAGAAATACCTACTAAGAAGACTTAGCGACAGGCAAATAAAACGAAAGTTAAAATGCAAGGAAATATTTAAACTATTAAATGGTACTTATAGTATGTATCTTCGTGAACAGGTACCTACTACTTTAGGATTTACATAATTACAGACCTGTAGTATTACAGAAAAAGTATCAAATGCATGTATAAGTTACATATATACTTACAAAGACTCCATTTTATGTTTTTATTCATACCAGGCTCACATTCAGCTTGCATAGAAATCGCGTCGAAGGGCTTCTGTCTATATTCCTTCAGTCAGTCCCAACCATTCGGCGTAGTAGCACGTTATTAATAAACACAGAGCTACAGAAATAATGTGAGGGACGATATTTCAGAATGGAGGTGGATCGTATCTTTTATATATTCGGCAGTTTCTCAAGGAAAAAGCAGGACAGACGCAAGTCTTTAGAGCAAACCTCTGTAAGTGCTGGGAACAGTCCTATGAAGGTTAGATCTAGACCTGGGAGCCAAAACATGCCAGCCAGGACATCTGCGTACCAATTAGATAGCGTGGTTAGAGAATGGGAGTGTGGGGTGTGCAAGAAGGAGCTGGTGGAGCCAAGGCTGCTTGCCTGCCTTCACAGCTTCTGTACAAGGTGTCTTCAGGGTCTACCGTTGGAAGGAGAGTCAGAAAACTGGAGCGATATAGATGGTATGTATTGATTTTGGATTAGGCCGTGCATTTAAGTGAATTACACGAGGTGATAGGTGAATATTTGTTTAAGCTATTGAAGCCTTATGTAGGATTTTAGGATGAAGAATTTGCAGCTTAGTTTTCTAAATCAGTACAGTAGTAAGCCGTTCTATTCAATTACAAACCAGAATGAAGTTTGTATACAGCTATGGTTCGCACACGGCATATGGTGTATATGGTGCATAAATAAAATAAAAAACAAATATTTCTACGTTACTAAATTACAACAATATACCGCGCATTATGTTAGTTCTTAATTATAGTATAGAAAACATGTTTAGCAAAATATTATTTCCATGAATATAATTTTAATAACTGTTTAAAGGTTTATTTAAATTTAATGGAAACTTAACATGCAAGCAATTATTCTGGTAAAGGTTCTGTAGAAAAAAATAAACTCATCGAATTGTAAACCCTTCCTAAGTCGGCAATTCACTTCCCGTGTAGTAGTAAAAAGTAAAGTCGTTTTAAACGACTATTTAATAACTAGCAAGCTATAGCATAGTCCTAAAGTATTTCACTCACCCTTAGGTCGTGCGTTCTAATCCCGGTTGTGCTTCATGTTTATTTTAAAAATCATAAAAATAAACTGATACACATTTTACGGATAACAGGCTACTAACCACGCGAACGAAATGAGTTACAGAATTACTAACCAAATTAAACCAATAAAAATCACGTGACATTAAATGTCATCTAATTATACCTACTGTTAACGCATTACCCTAATTAACTGATAGATCAAAATATACATTACACATAAATATTATTGTGAAAGCGAAGCCTATTTTTGTTTGCCAAAATCTTGCGAAACAGTCAGAGAACTAGTTTCAAAATTTTAATGTGTAATTCTAAAAGCATTGTATCAAAGAAGAATATACATTGTAAATAGTATATAATTGATTGCTTACTCCTAAAATGTTTATACAAATATATCTACAGACTACATACCTACATAGACATCTCACAGGCATCGCTCTAGGTTTTTTTTTCTAAGTTTTTTAGTGAAATTTAATGTCTACATTTAGGTATATTTAAAATACAGATTCTTCTTATATAGACATATGAAAGGACTGGACCATAGGTTCAACAAGAGAAGGCGGTTGTTGCTGAATAAGTTGCTGAATAAGTTGCTAAGACGGAAAAACCGTTATTGGTTTCCAGCATTTTTATAATACAATTTAATTTCACTAAACCGCAAACAGAGCGTTTTCTAAGGCAGTTTTTGCCGCGCACCACCACTATGTGGAACCAGCTGCCCACAGAAGTATTTCCGAACCAGTTCGACTTAGGGTCCTTCAAGAAAAGAGCGTACCAATTCTTGAAAGGCCGGCAACGCACTTGCGAGCCTTCTGGCATTGTGAGTGTCCATGGGCGGAGGTATCACTTAACATCAGGTGAGCCTCCTGCCCGTTTGCCTCCTATTACATAAAAAAAAAAACCCATCAGTTAAGCGAATTTAAAGTCCTTTTTACCAGGCGGTGAACAAATTAAATCAATTACTCTCCGACCGAGCATTGAACCTGGTATCCCAGATGCCGGACTCACTAAATTTCCACATAAGTAAAATTAGTATTTTAAATATCACTAAATGCAGAGTGTAGCAAGACATTCTAGAGATTCAAGAGATTCACGATGTAACAATTCCGTCAAACTAACATGACGTCTACCCATACCACAATTTCTCATAAATGGAAGCTGCAAGATGCTTCGCCATTAGATATTCATTGCTTGAGTGTATAAAAGAGCTATAATAAAATCTTGATTTCATCACTGAAACCGCTATAAAACACCAATAAAAATTCTACTGGTCAATAGAAATAAAACAAAAATTTACAGTCGCCCAGTGTTAACATCTGGCTGGAGCTCTTAAATATAACGAGTCGTTAATAACTTTACAATAGATTGGTAAACAGATAAATTTGATTGCAAAATAGGTCAAACTAATCGGAAAGGCGAGAAAGATTTTTGTTTTAAATAATTTAATGCCGCATAATAGAATAATATTCGATGTTGAATATGTTTTATAGACATTTTATGTTGTTGAATATTTTACAATGCAATGCGATAGTATTTTTAATTTTACTTATGAATAAATAATGCGCGTTTACATGCTTTATGGTAGGGGAGCCCACGATGCTAAATGGGGATTTACTCGAGCGTCGTAGAGACCTATTGGGATGCAAAGCTTAGATAAAAAGAAGAAAAAAATGTTATATGATAAATTCCTTTTCATCGGTGGGGGAAGCGGCTATAGATAGTTAAATATGTAAAAAAAAACTGTTGCATGGACATCCTCGAGCGCGTCAGATATTGATAGCATCTATGCCCTACGTATTTTTAATAATGTACGTATGTTAATCTGATCGTTTGCATGATGCGGGTGGTTGTATTTAAGGGTTGAAAATTTAAAAAAAAAATTTTTTATCGAGCGCGTCAGATTTTCTAAGGGAGTGTTAAGTGCACCAAAAAAAAGCTCTCATTCACTAATCTGACGATTTCGATGGGACGCAAACCCACAGCCATTTTCTTAATTTGCAAAAAAAAATCGCAATTTTGAAATACTCAAGCGCGTCAGATTAAGATATATGTGGTTCATCTTTATGTTCTAAACGTACTGTCTCATAATCTGACGATTATCTAGAGGGATTCGCCTGATCTGACAAAAAGAAAATAGAAAAACGGTTCACCTAAAGGGCCATCCCTGCAACTTCCCGCTAATTCCATTCCTGGGCGCTTAAAATTGATATTTTGAGCTCGCTGAGTTCAAAGAAATAACATTTCTATGCATTTGAGCTCTCCAAGCTCGAAAGTCTGATAGAAGTTTCATAGAACACTATTTTTGGAATTTTCAAACCGCAATAACTTTTGAATGGATCAAGCAATTTTCACGCGGTTGGCGGCATTCAACGCAGTTTTATCATCCTCATAAGTAATTTTGCAATTTTAATTGATCGAACCACAAATTTCGGAGTAATCCCGAAAAAACACTTTTTCGGATTTCTTTCGTGTACGATATCTCTCGAACGAATCAACCGCTTTTGACCAGCTTGGTGGCGATCGACGTGGTTTTTCAAGCTCAAAGGCGGATTAGTTTTTGAAGTTGATCGATAAAGAAACCACTTTAAAAATAAATATTTCTTATTTTTTTAAGATTTTTCAAAATTTCTCAAAATCTATCGGTCCGAATCGGTACAAATTCACAGGAAATGTAATTTTGAGGGAAATATTTAGAACGCCGTTTAGTAGATTCCGATCGGTTTAAGGAAATGTAGGCATCACGCAGCTGCACGCATTTAACTTTATCGACGAATTTTTGTTATTTCGGCTTGCGGAAATCGTCAGATTATATATTTTTCATTATTCTTGAATTATTTCCTTCAAAATAAAAAAAAATTAGCTACGCTCGAGAATGTCGAGATGACGTTTTTTTTTTACAACTTTGTTGCCCTCCCCTTTTTTTCCGTCACTCTCAAATTGTCAGATTAGTGGAATATACACTTTTTAGGATGTAATTAACTCACCCTACCTTAATCTGACGCGCTCGGGAATTTCTGATGGTCAATTTTTTTTTACTAAACTGATCCTGTCTCCTTCACGTGCGGCTTTATATATGGGCCTCATATTTTGTGGAGGTACTTAACCGGGTACAAGGTATCCCCCTATATATTAATCTGCCGCGCTTTAGTAAATCCCGAAATCCCCTCTTGGGCTCCCCTACCATTATATAAATAAAGATTAACCAAAACATTCAACAAATTAAAGTAGGAGTAACCCTGTAATATTTATTTATTTTTTGTTTTAACCATAGACAATCAACAGCCAGTCTGTAGTTTGGTCATGATGGGTGTCAAACTTTTTGGCAGCCGCATCTCCTATAGAAAAAGCTTTGTTGATTGAGAAAACAGTTTTGAGTATATTAAGGCATACCCCGTCGAGTGCATCTGATCACGATCACATATTAAAATTTGAGTTATCTTACTAAGTAATTCAACGTTTCCGATACCAGGGTGGTGTTGGTTATAAAAAGAGCTAAATTGAGTTTTGTCTTTAGCAAACGACATAATAATAAAATCCAAATTTTTATTGTGTTATGAATGTTTAAGCACTTTTTAATCGCTTGTATCTAATTTATATCGAGGAATAAAATTTAATAGTGCTATAATTTTAATTTAAAATACACAAATAAGGCCATGCCTACAATAACGTGAAGGCAACAAGCATCTGAACCGCCGAAGCCCCACAGGGGCAACCTACTTTGAAAATAATTGGCTTACTTGCACGTGTTTACTGACACATTTCTAGTGATTCTTTGCCAAATAAAATTTATCATCTTCGGTTGGTTATATCCAAACTATAAATGCAAGGACAACTGAATCTGTTTAAGTTAACAAAATAAACTACATAATTAAACTGTTATTACAAAATTAACATCAATGCATTTTAAAACTATTATTATTATTTATAGTCACCGTAATTAAGATAAGCCATTTAGGAACGATTTGATTTTATACCAACTATCCAATAAACGTGTATTTCACTTTACAATTTTATTTTATTAAAAATGTTTTTATTAACAGTATTAAGGGTTTAACATGGATTTGTTACTATTTATTATCATTAATATAGATAGTTTTTTAAATGAATAGTTAATTACAACAAAATCACGGCTAAAATTTTATTAAGAACTGCGAGTGAAGGCGCTACGTTTCGCTTGAATTTAAAATTTCCGTAGCGAAATTAAAATCCATGATGAAGCCCACTTCAGCTAGTTCTTCTAGTAAAGACAATATGTCAAAAACTAATATTACTAGATATAATAATTAATTATCTATAATTTTAAAATACTCACTACATCGTCAGTTCATCTAAAGGAGAGCAAAAAGTACGTAACGCGACGAGGATTTTTTTTATTTTATGTTAGAAGTAAAATAATACAGATTGGTAACGTTTGTAAATCAAAATCAATATTATTGTTTATGGCACGCCGGGTGGCTGAGCTATATTTAGATGCACATTAGCTATGTTCCGGCCTACACGTCATTGATATTCTAAAAATAAATTAAATTATTTTAACGTGAACTATAAAGTAACAGAGAATTGTTTAGTTTTTTGGCACAATTTTTTTTTATTGGTTGAATAAGACGTTATATTATTACAGACTATATACAGACTCAGTCAATCTATTCTTCAGCAGTCAAATTACAAACGTTCATCCATACTTATATACATATATATTACATATAGGTATCAATTAATCTTCCAGATTAGTTTCAACCTTGCTACTTAACATAATATAAATGAGTACATAATAAAATCGAAAAGTATATACTGTATGTTAAATGATATTATTTTCTCCAGTCTTAACGTTGTAGCTGCACTGCGTTATAAATTGGAACATTAACTTTTAGGTCTGCAAAAGTAGAATTAATCAATACTTACTACTCAAATAAAAAAATATACGTCACTAAATGACCCGGTGAACTTCGTATCACCTACATAATATATTTGTGTCGAAACTTAATACAAAATTTTGAAAACAGATCTCATCCTACAGCTATGAAACCAATATATAGTTAAGATTAAACAAACCCTTCTTACCACTTATAATAAAGAAATCAATCACAATTCTAAAGAAGTACTATTAATACATTATTATAATAAGCATAAGCGAATCAATCAAGAAGAAAGTTAGCCATCAAAGAATTGCTCGAGTCGATTAAGTTTTAAATCCCGGTTTTATTCCCTCGAAATTATAAAAATAATATTTGATTATATCATAATAATAATTGAGATATGCCAGACATACTCGAGTTTATTTACGCGATCTTTCAAAGAAGTGGAAATGATGATTCGAATTACAAGATCAAAGTCATACCTGGTAATTCAATTTTATAGCTACATGGAACCTATTAAATTATCGTTTTAATAATAACATTTATAATACTATTTATTTCATTATGAACTTGAAAAAATTATTATATTGATTTAATTTTCGGGAATCAGTCTTTAAAATCATAATTGCGTGAAAAATTTGTGAAATATGTTTTTGTTATCAAATTGTAATGTTTTTATCTATTAAGAATTTTATTCTATAATAACGCGCTTTTGTTTTTTCATTTTTTTGTGGGATAGAAATCACATGAACATATTTATAAATGATTCTTTATTTTTTATAACACTAACGGCGTGTCAGTATTAAGAGGTTTCCTTCTACTACTGTTTAGCCTTTGATGAGCGGCGAAAACACTGTAGGGGGGCCCTCGCCTCCTAGGGGGGCAATTTGATTGTTATTAAGGGGAGGTTCTTGGAAAATTTCTTAAAATTATTTGGAATTTGAATTTCAGTTTTTAATATATGTTTTGAAAATGAGTTTACTTACTGCATCATATAAACCTGTCATTAACAAGAGAGGGAGTAAGTCTTTATTAGGAGAACAATTACATTAAAATTAAAAATTATGCATGTTGCATAGGGGGGAAATAATTTAGAAATGCTAAGGTGGGGCGGGGCGTAGCTGCTAAACACTGCTCTATTCCAAGAGGGATTTTCCACCAGACTGATATAAAAACTAAAAATTATATCAAAGACAATTATTAGTTGTCTTTGGTATTAGACGACGTTACACATCTACTCGTAGCCCAGAATAAAAAAACTATAGACATCATTGCACTCTAACAATATTTTTCAAGTGCCCAAGATGATTCAGCTTGCCCGAGGCCGATTTATTTAAAGAATACGTTTCGTGTCGGATGTAATGAGCAATACATTTGTGTCTTCCGCTGTTATTAATAAATTGCCAATACTGCGTACAAGCATTTATCTTAGGTAATTAGTTTTAGGGGCTATACATATGGCACCCCTGGGTTGGATAATTGGATTTTGACTAGATCGAGACTTAATATGTAGGTATCTTAAGGAATTAAAATGGTAAAGAATTTTTCGTGAAACACATATTTTCTTGCCTAGGTTATTTGTCACCTCTATCATTAGGAGGGTTAAGAACTACGTGTATTGATCTAATCTGAATTCAGACTTACTTATAGAAAGAATATAATTATATATTTTATTTATTGTCACGATCACAGTAGGTCAGGTGGGGTAAATGCGAGTAGTATAACTAGATTGACTTGTTATTTTCTGGTCTTTTACAATTTACAAATAATGTTTACTGTAAATATTAAACTTGGTTTATGCTTTTATTTGATGTAATTACTTATATTTAATTATGGATGATTACAGATTAAGTCTCTATTGCATTTTCCCGGTGTAAAGGGGTAAATGTAAAAAATATGTTAAAATTCTAATAGTGTAGATAGTAATCTGGGGTAATAGCAATAAAATACGCAAATTGAAATATACTTTGGTTTTTATTGAAACGAGATTGGTGAAAATCTGTCAATCCATCAGATTCAAAAAGTTGTCAGAGTGTAGTGCAAGAAGTACTTTACGTGTATAAGGGATGCCAGCACTAATTTATTTTGTGTGTAAACAGTTAAAGTTATGTTATTACATTTGCCCCGTTCATGCATTTACCCCACCTGACTATAATTATTTATTTATTTTAGATTTCAATATATTATACTTTGCCGTTTGTTCGACCATACCATTTCTGTGTTTGGCCTCGAGTGTTATTGCAAATATTATTTTGTTTCGCTATTTGATTCGAAAATATTTATATATATAAGAATGATACTATCATACTTTACTGTGTTTAAATTTTTGTTATTTTCTACTAAAGTATTTGTAACAAATTTCAGTATCAATACAACAAGACTCCAGTACTAGATCCGCATCAGGCAGTGGAAGTGCCAGTGGTAGTGGTTCTGCAGCATCAGGATACGAGAGTGAAAGAAACTCCGACTCTGATGCTAGTTTTAATCAGAAACCTCGCAAATTCGGAATTTATACAAAAAAGGTGCGTACAGCGCAACATTCGGGTTATAACCTACGTGCATAAGGAGTGTATAGACCTGTCCAAAATCCTGTCAAGAGTAATTAAATAATTAACAAGCGGTTAATGGGAGTAAAGTAATCGACAAATCGCTACGAGTATAGTGAGTTCACAAGGTAATTCGATATTCGAGATTTACAGTTAACGGGGCCTATATAGCTGTCGTTGTTAGCTAAGTAGGTAACCCAGTACTCTGGACTACATTACAATAATAGAACGATTCACGTATAATAGTAGCAAATTTGAAGTGAATTTTAGTACCTATACATCCAACTTAAACATGTCTGGATCCTGAATTTCCCTTAGGTGCGAAACATACAGAAGAGGCGTAAGGTGAAGGCGCGGCGCAGGCGCAGAGCCGGCGTGGAACAGATAAGGCACGGATGCGACTTAAATTATATCAAAGAGGCGAAGAGACGGCACAAAGAGTTATTAACGCAGGCTGACTTTATCGTGATAGCATGTCTTCCTCTTCAGATGACGAAGATGCGCTTGATTTGCTGCAACTCATTAATGTGCAGAGACACCGAAGATATTGGTGACGTGCCTGTGCCACGCCGCTTACGTACATTTTGTATTGACGCGTTTTGAAGCGGCAAGATGCCTGCGCCGCGCCTTCACCTTACGCCTTTTCTGTGTGTTTCGCGCCTTAGGATTTAACTTAAGTTTCCCAGCGCTTTTGCAACTTCACTGCAAAAACTCGCCTTAAAAGAAAATGACCTCACCACATTTGTTCCACGACAGACATTAGGTAGTTAAATTTTAATTACAGGTATCAGGCAAGAGTATCCATTTCGTAGTATGCCCAACTTGTTTGGGGGAGACGCCACTCCCCTTGGGTGGAGTATCAGCGTTACCTTTGAACTATGTGTTGTTGAGGAAAATCGCAACTCGAGATGCTGCCAATATTCTTTGTGATCTGTGCAGTAGTGATTGCAAGGTATTTATTTATTTTATCACAACATGAATTGACAGTTAAATTATACTTTTGCTTAAGAGTGGCTAATGGTAAAAAATCATTTAATCATCCTTAAATACTTAAAAAAGTGTGGTTAAACAAAGTTTGAAAAATATGTACTTTTAATGTATTACTTTAATAGGTATATATTAAATAGGTTTTGTTAAGGGGAAAGGAGTAGGGTCCTCGACATCTGTGTCTGTTTTATTGAATACACAAGGTGTAGTGTTCTATTGCTTCAAAAAGTTAAATTATTGTTGTTAAATCAACAACGGTCCACGACAAAAACACTTTAGAAGTTCATAATCAGGTGTTGCGAAATTCTCAGGTGGATATTGCTGTACACAATTCCCCGAAGTGACTTAATTGTATTCAATGATCGGAGAAAGTAAGGTCCCAGTAGGGGATCGTCTAGACACATTTCGAAATTTGATAAGTTGTCCTTAGCAGAAACACTGCGGTAATTATTAATGTTCTATTTCGTTAATGTCAGTACCACCTACTCACGGAATATAAGGAAGTTATGGTTTATGTTTATATCCGTTAAAAAGTTTAATTTAAAACGAATAAAATACGTTTTATCTTGGGATACCTTACCAAACCTTACCGTGCCAACAGTACCAATTGCGAACATGGCTTCATAGATATTTCGAATAATTTAAAGTTTGCAATAGCCTACATAACATATAATTTAATAGCCAGAAGAAATGTCAGACTGATATTTGAGTCCGTCACTGAAATCGCTATTGAAGGTAAATAGTTAATCAAAGTTCCCGATGTCATTAGGTATAACTGTGCATAACCTGTTCTAGTTTTAATACCCAAGAAAGGCTTAGTTAAAATTTAATAACAGGTGTCTCAAATTTATATATATTATATATTTCAATTCAGAGCATTATGTGAAAATGTTAGACGACTTCTTGGTGCCTGAACTTAAAAACTTTCCTGGCCATTATAATTATATTATACTCTGCCACGAGTTCGTGAAATTTTCTCGGGCAAATTGTTCTCCAGGAGAGGTGACATAAATTGGCCTCCACGCAGTCCGGACCTTTACCCCTATGAATTTTTTTCTTATGGGGTTATCTTAAATCTAAAGTCTACGCCAATAAGCCGGCTTCTCTGGTGCAATTGAAAGAAAATATCTGTCACGAAATGGCATCACTGAGTCCACCTGCCGAGCCGTCATAAGTAATTTTATTGTTCGATTAAATGAGTACTGCGAACGTGTACTTTAATAATGAGTAAACTGTTTTTTGATACACATCTTACGTTTTTTTTTTAAATCGATCAACTAAATATGAACTTTCTGTTGAGACATCCTGTACATTAATTTTTGCAGTTATTTTCATTAGCAAAATTTGCTACGCAATTACCGCAAAATTTTACAATATAATCGAATATTTTATTCTAACTTCAATCCATAGTAGTAGTAGTGTAAAACGGAACTCTATACATCATAGTACTTCACGGTTAAAATTCAATTACAAACAAAATCGACTAATGTCCTCAAATAAATCAGATTTAAATGAAGTGTATCGGTTTTCGAGGCGAAATCCTCATTTACAATGACATGCCACGTTTACTTCACACGGCGTGAGGGATTCCTATTTTTATTGAAAACTTATTTCGGGCACAAGTATACATCATTATTGATGCATGACATAATTATTGATGGCCTTTGTGTTCGTTTTTTGATACATACGTTTCTAAACAATTAAATGCCGAGAAATACTGTTAGTAAAGGAGTTTTATAAAATGGTATATCCATACAAAAACACATCTTTATAATATACATAGTATTGTGTTTGGAATAAGTTACCTTAAAAATAGTTTATATTTAGTAAAATATATTATTTTTTCGCGATAAAGTGCTTCCAACTTGTATATTGTGTCTACAAAGACTGTGTCCAAATTTTAAATATTTATTTATTCATAGAAGCAATCCATATCTAATGGTACCCAAAGAAAGCTTGTTGTTGTTGTACCATTTTATTTATTGCCAGTTCTTCTCTTCCGTTCTACGCCCTTAATTTGAGAACTGGCAGTGAATGTAAAATTAGAAGCATTTAATGTAGGTATATTTCTTTATTGACGTTCATACGTGTACATTGTGTTTGTTACCTATACGAATAAATGATTTTTGACTTTGACTTTACCTTTTACTAAAAAGACGCAATATATATTTCAAAGCAAAAAAAAAGTATAATATTTGAACTCTTCAACAACAACGGGTTTTTATACAGCAGTAGCCTTTTTCAGGCCGAGAGTAGATGTGACGAATGTCTTCTAAGCATCTGTACATCGTGTGCTGATTCGCATCGGAAGCAGAAGACAACATCCAAACATCCTGTTCATCCCATAGATCCTCCAGTCAGATATTGCACCCAACATCCACGTTCCGAGTTGAGTGTGTACTGCGCAACTTGTCAGCAGGTGCGTTACTTTGAACGAATTATCTTACTATTTTTTTTTATGGCTCTGGCACGATTTGTGCATTAGCCAGCGTCAAGTATAGGATTTTTTAAAATTTGTGCTTGTCTTTAGAAATTCGACCGTGTACTCCATGTACGGTTTAGGCACTCGCCCGGTACCGCACAACCGTCCCAAAGGCCGAGAACAAATTTAAATTAAATTAAAACTTGCCCTCGAACCGGGAATTGAACCCGTTACCCCTCACGTAGCTGCTATCTTACTATTATGAAGTCAAGGTGGCAATAAGAAACTCATAATCAAAACAAGTCGTGTTTAATTTGAAGTGATGCCCGCTTTTTTCAATATGTCCAGTAAAATCAAATTAAATAAATTAATTATTAATTAGAATTTGAAAATCTTGTAATCACCGTAGACTATTATAGGAAAAATCAATTATTATTTTCGTATCTTTGCCTGCTCCTACCGTCAAAGAAAATATGATACATAAGGTAGCATGTTTCAAAATCTCAATATCTTTTTTCAGGTAGTATGCCGTGATTGTTGTGTAATATCTCATTCGGGGCATGCTCTTGCGAACGCTTCACGGGCGGCAAAAGAACGCGCTCGGCAAGTGCGTGACGCGTGCGAGCGAGCGAAGCATGTACCAGATAATGTTGAAAGAGCCACCAGGATACTCCACGTGCATGCTTATGAAGTTGAGGTATTAATTATAATTATAATAAACTTATGAAGTTGAGGTATTAATTATAATAATAAACTTTCTCAAGAGAACTCCACCTTCGCCGGAGTAGTGGTACTGCTAAACAGTCACTTGCAGCTCGCATAGGCGTCGGCTGTTTCCAGCGATGTCTGTGGCTATCCGTTAACCAATCGTTTTGTATTTTACTGCCACATTTAGCACGTTTAAACTTATTTTAAGAGGATTAGAATTAGTAGAAGTACTACGATTATTTTTGATAGATCCTTATCCTAAAATATCAGAAACAACTTCGTCATATTGGAACAAAAATATTATATACGTGTACTATGTGTATGTGCATTCTGTCATTATGTATTTATTTTCAAATGCATATTATACTTTCTGTGCTTTTGTGCAATATTAATACGGTTTCCCTTAAATTGTGACAATATTGGATATATTGTGAGATGCTTTTGCTGTCGTCGACTATAAAAATATGAAAATAATTGTAGTAAACCTTCGAAAGCCGTTGTTCAGAGGTTTTTTTTTCCAGACCCAAGCATCCCGTGTGGAAGCAGAGATTCGTGCGTGGACCGAAGAATACAAACGTGCTGTGGAAGCTCACGGGCGCGCCTTATGTACTGCCGCAGCCAGGGCTAGAACCTCATGCAGAGAGAAGATAGAACAGAAGACACGACAGCTGGAAGAAAGAACACAACACGCGATGGATGCCGTCCAGTTTGCTGAAGAGGTTGGTTTTAAAAAAATCTAAAAAACATTTATTATACAATATACGAAATATTAACCTATTCTTCGAGGTCCCAACTACATACATATATGTGTACCTACTACTAGCAGACCGGCCAAGCGTTGCTCGGGCTTAGGTTTTTGTTATATTACATAGTAGCAAACTATTCAAGGGAAACGGTAGGAGAACACTAGTCATGGGGACCACTATGCTTTTTTGGTGGTTATGCCATTAAATTGTAGCTTATGTGAAACGTTGGTACTTTCAACACAGCGCCATCTGTTAGAATTGTGAGTATCAAATAATAAACAAATATTTTGCAATAAAATATTATTGCGGATATAAATTGAGATGTAAGCTATCCTATCTTTTAAGTTGGATCAAACTACTCACGGTGTGTAAATTTGATTGATATATGTTCGGTAATTTAGGAGTCCATAGCGGACAAACAACGTGACACGTAATTTATATATATTAAGATAAGATTAAAAATGATATATGATTTTAACTATTATATGCTAGTACGATGACGTAAATAAAAACCATAAATTTGAATATGTTTATGCCTATTAAAAATAATAGATTATTGATATAAAAGATTAATTCAATAAAAGGTGACAATATCTTCTAGTAAACATTATTATTTATATTTTGGTAAAAACCTATAATGAACAAAACTCTTTTAAAATATAAGGTTTATTATCCCAGCTCCTCTCAGAAGGCAAAGAAGACGAGGTATTGTCTCTAAGCGGGCCGGTACTCCGTCGTCTCGAGAGGCTGACGGAGCTTCAGCCCGTGTCGGAGCCACCTCGATGCGAGTTGCGCTTCGCCCCTGACGCGCCAGGACCGGAAAATCGCTTAGTAGGAAGACTACTCACGCAGGCCGCTGATCCGGATAAATGCGTTTTAAATACCGAAGGTATTCACATAATGTGAAGTACACACCTTTCAATTACTATTCCTTATTAATTATCTTTATTAATAAATTTCTTTGGAAGTAGTAAATATTTTATATTTGTTTTTCTTTTATAAAAATAATGATTGTTGTTGCTTTACAAATGATATAACTTTATTTCTGTGAATAATTTCCAATATTTTACACATTTTTATTAATAACAACATTCAAAACTTAGCTTCAGAAACCTAGTTGATCATGTCTAGATTGAAAAAATCGTGAGCATTAGCGAGCCTAAATGAAATAAGATTCAATACGAATCTTAAATTAAAAATTTATGAAAACAAAAACGCAGACACAGAACATGAAAACCTAGTAAATAATATTGTTGCATTCTCTCATCTACATAAAACATTTTCAGGATTTCAAGATCTGCAAGTAGAGTACCCGCATGAAGCAGTACTAGAACTACATGACGGCAAAGATGAGAGGATATGGTGTGGAGGAGAGCAGGTAGGTTAATTTATGGTTAGGAAGATGGATTATGTTTTTGCTTATGATTACGTTTATTTTATTGAACAAAACTAACGTAACATTATAAACATATACTCCCTTTTAAGGAACAATAATGTCAACATAGTGAAAACATTTAATTTTCTATAGGCGTCATCACCCGCCACGCGGCAGATTTGTTAGATTTTGCCGTCTTAACAAAACTTTTATATTTCCGGATGTCAAATAATCATCATCAATCATGTTTTATAGGTATGTGGCTACTTTAGAAGACGGGATTCCTCAGCCAGACCTGCCTTAGCGCGTG